>NC_046159.1:6208964-6396464 GCF_011064425.1 Rattus rattus
AGGAACTCAGACCTTCCAAACTGTGGAGTCCACAAACACCTCATTACTCTTCATTGCCAACAACACCTCCCTTTAGTTCACACCTGTCTAACTACATTACATTTTTATGTAATTCCCAGTAACACCATCTTTTAATTGTATTTGAGGCAAGGTATCCTATATCCTCTGCCAGCCTCAGACCCACTGTGTGGCTGAGGATGGCTTGACCTGCTGATCTCCCCCTCCCTAGTGCTAGGATTAAGCATGTACTACCATGTTCAATTTTATGTGGTGCTAAGGATGAAACCCATAGCTTTTCCACACTAGGCAAGTGCTCTACTGACTGAGCTCTATTCCCACCACTAATAACACAGTGTTATAATCTCCCAAGGTGGTAAGGGTTTGTTAAAGAATTATATTCTTCACTAACACTGTAGCATTTGCCACCAGGTTCTAACCCTGATCAAATTAGGTCCATTAACTCACGAGTCCTGTGGTCATTATCATACTGTAGCATAGAACATTTACTTCTCCTGTCCACTCAATAAATATTTTCCAAACAACTGGTAATGCAAGTCCACCATGATGTCATCAGAGAATTAGGGTATGTGAACAGAACACATCGATGGTGAGTCACATTGCAAACACGTAAGCGTGTTAAATGTGAAATGGTCCTGCAGGTTCATGTGCTTTAATACTTGATCCCCAGCTGCTGGTGCTGTTCTAGAAGGTTCTAGGAGGTTCTAGAAGGTGGTGACTCATTGAAGGAAGTACGTTACTGGGGTTGAGGAGTGATAGTTCACAGCTGGGTGTCATTTTCTGTTCTCTCTTTGCTTCCTGACTGTGTGCAACATGCCGGGCCAGCTTGCACTGGGCTGTCATGCCTTCCTCTCCATATAATCCTGACCTTTAAGCCCAAATAATCCCTTTCCAGCTTGAGTTATTTGTCATTCATTTGATCATAAAACAATGAAAAGTAACTATTATGGCAGGCAGAAGAGTTCTGACAATGGCGTGCCAGGTGGACAGCACTTAAATCTTCAGGTGGTGCCTTAGGGAGTTAGCTCTGACGAGGCAGAGAAGCCAGAGTTGGAGGTAAGGAGGGCCTAGCCAGCGGGCGTCTATATGGACAAGGTGCATGCGTTAAGAGCTTTGCTCAATGTAGGCCTCTGCCATCGCTCAGTACTGTTTAAGGAAAACACTTGTCAACAAACTTTCCAGTCAGCCTAACTCGAGGGAGACTTTTCGTTCATCTGTCTCTACAATCGCAACTGGCACCTTTGTTCTATCATCGAAAATAAACAAGATGAGTTTGGGATTTTACTCTCAGCCGCTGAGAGCAGTGTCTCCTGCAGGCAGATGAGAATTGCCTACAGTCCGATCCATTAACCCAGTGAGCTGGGAGCGTCTTAGTTACTTCAAGGCCACACTGTATAAGAGGAACCTTAAGACTAGCGCTTTGGGGAGCTGTTGTTAATAATGCAGGTGGTTCTTATTCTCAGTCAGTATATTCATCCAAACCCAAAATACACAAAGAGTGTATCTTTCTGGACAAGATCCACATTCCTACTCCTGAGTACACGGTGATAAAGCAGGATGGATTACTGAGCTTCCCAGAAAGCGGCTAAAGAGCTCCTTTCGCTTGGTTCTCTTCACTTGGAGCTGCTCGGACACCCGCTTATATAGAAAAATGTTAATAAGTTAAAAACAAAATGTAGAAAAGGTCTTGCATTTTGAAATGGGCAGCATGATTGCTGGGAGCGGAGGACGGGGGATGACTTCTTCGGTAGTGTAGCCACTGGAAGGTTCTCATGCTCCCAAAAGCAACTCTAGTGAAACTTGCCTGGTCATAAAAAACATGAAAGTGGAAGCAGGCAGCCAGGAGGAGGAACAGGACTGGTGGGAGGGGAAAGAGAGGGTGATGCCAGTGAGTATGACCTAAACATCTTACATACATACATGGAAATGTCATAATGGAACTCATTATGAATAATTAATGTGTACTAATAAAAACTCCAGGAATGGTTCCATATATATATATTTTCATAAGTTCAGACATGTGAACACTGTTCAATGGCATGGGAAATGCTTCTTTCAAAAATACTACCTCCATCCGGGTATGGTGGTGCACCTCTTTGATCCAGGCACTGAGGAGGCACATGCAAGTAAATCTCCATGAGTAGGAGGGTGTTACATAGCAAAACTTTCTCAAAACAAACAAACAAACAAACATCAAGAAAAAGCATCAATGCTACCTCTTAAGGGAACACAGGTCTTTGGAAACTGTACAATTTATATGAATGTTACGATTCCAGGAAAGATTCATGTGAAAGTCTAACATTAATCACTGAGAGGTTTTTCTTCTAGAAAGTGCCTTTAAGGACGTTAAGAACTTTAGATGGGTGGGGTCGGGTGGAAAGGGTACAGTTGTTAAACCCCCTCAGTTTCAGCATCCAGCCATCACAGTGCAAAGACTTTATGTCTAATGCAAGGACCTAAATCTACAGGATCCGGAAGACTAGCCTAAGTCTCCAAATCAAAAGAGACCGCAGTCAGCTGACTGGAGCAGACCCCAGGCTCCTCCCCGAATTTGCTTTTTAACAGATTATTCCACACTCCTCCTGCTGAGAGCTAAAGCAAGATAGTTTGACCCATCTGACTAGAGTCTCTGGGAAGTCTGCAGCTCCTGGCAATAAGAACATGAGAAGACACAACACTGAACGGCACAGGAGATCGCTCATCAGACAAGCACAAGGACCTGGGTTCTGTGCTCGGCACCCATGTAGAACACTGGATGTGGTGGTACTCGGTTGTAATTTCAGTTAAGGAGATGGAAACAGGTGAGTCTCTGGGTTCAATGGCCAGTCAGCCTGAATCCTTGAACTCTAGGTTCAGTAAATGACTGTTTCAGAAAGCAAGGCGGAGAGCAATAAAGGCACCTGATGTTGATCTCTGGCCTCCACACATAAGTGTGTGCATGAATGTAAGCGCATGTGCACGCGCACACACACACACACACACACACACACACACACACACACACACACACATACCACCCTCCAAAAGAGACATAAATAATGAAAAATATGCCTTTGCAAACCTATGTTGGTATGCAAACATCTACCAGCAAGTTAAACGAAAGGTGTCCTGTGTGCCTGCCTGCTCTCCTAAGCTCAGGGAGTGCCTACTGAGTTCTCACCATCTCTTACAAGAACCCTGCATGGCAGATCATTTTGAAAAGATAAACCAATGCTCTGGATAGAGCTAAAATCCACCTCTGAATCAGGTCGGTTGATGGCCTTCCTCGCAGGGTTCCAACAACACAGGATTTGAGTCATGAGGCTCATAGGCCTGCTGCTTTATAAGGGCAGTGCTGTCTTTGCTCTCTTTAGCCAACCATGTGGTTTGGCTACTGCTTGTCTCAAGATAGAAGATCCTTAGACAAGCCCACAGTGAAGAGCCAACCTCCATCACAGATTTGACAATTCCACTGTAAGAGCTGATCCACTGACTAATGTCACTTGTCAAGTTGACTAGGCTAAGGAGCCCAAGGGTTTTGTCAACATCTGTCTAGATGTTGATGTGAAGCCATTTAGGAACATAAATTCTATTCTTTAGACTTTAAATAAAAGGAGGCTACCCTCTTCCAATCAGCTGATGAACTTTCCAGGGGAGACTGGGTTTCCTTAGGAAGGAGTAATTCTACCAAGACTACCTACAACAGAGAAACCTTTCCTTTCTCAGTTTCTGCTCTACAGACTTCAAACCTTCTGGCTATACAACGATGTGAGCCAGTTCCTCTCAGCCTCTTTCTTTCTCCCTATCATATATTCATCTGCCCGCCATTCCCGTGGGCTCTGCCTCCGTGAATTTGACTAAAGGTGGATCAAGACTATTTGAAAATATTGCATTTGTATTGAACACATATTGACTCCTTTTCTTGTGATTCTTCCTTCAACAATAATTTATAACAACCACACAAAACCTAAGCATTGTCATAGCTATTGGAAGTGAACAATGAGTCAGAGTATCCAAGAGTATGGGTATTCTTTATGCACAAATACAAAAGTGAATGGTCTCATTCAAGGGACTACAGCAGCTGGATGTTTTAGGATTCGAGGGAGGCATTGGAACTAATCACTTATGAAGGGAGAGGAAATTTTGCATAGCACATAGGCAATGCCCCACAGACACCAAGGATCAATCCTTCATGCACACACCAACCCACAGACACAGAGGAGCAGCCTGTGGCATAGTGAATCCCCCACAGGTATGGAAGACTCACGGTTCATATACCTGAGGAGGACAAAGTTAGGACTTGGTGCTTTGATGGCTAACAAGATGCCTCTAGGGTTTAGATTGCTATGAACTTATTCTGATATACATTCAACGCGATGCCTTGTACTTCATCACAGGTGACTAAGGCGTCTCATACTGTGTAGGTCTCTTCTAGCAAGGCCCTTCTGTCCACTCCCCACATTTTGGGCTTCATTTCAAAGTAAGAGTTAAGGACATGTAAACAAACCTCTCCGGTGTACCTTTCTAGTTAAGTCTCTGTGGTTCCCCAAACCTCCCTTTAAGAACCTCCAAATACACAGCACGTGCGTAAAGAGCTGGGTGGTGCTTACTTTCTGGGAAGAGGCCTTTGCCATACAGAGTACCGAGTGAGCCATTCTAGGCGATGCACTCCTCCCAGGTCACAGAATCTCCTGAGTGGCCTCAGAGCCATCTCTTATTTCATTAGGCGCATCCAGGAAAAGCCACGTAATTCAAGCAAAGCCTACTGGTATGGATCTCACCACATCTCTGCTGTTGCTGCCCATTGCTATGTGATTGGGAACCAGAATGAAGGTTGACAGCCTTTCGGTCAGTCTATGGCCGCTCTCAGTAGACCTTTTTTTTTTTTTAATGGAACTGTAAAGTAAGTCGTCCTAAAGAAATTTTAAGACAGATTTTGAATTTTGTGTAGTTGTTTACAAGGTCCTGGCATACAAGAACATTTAGAATATTGCATTCATATTTCTATGCTCCCACCCTTCTATCTTCTGCCTTCCTTTATATAACCCATATCTGCCATCTTAAAAATCTGGGACAACCAGGCCAGGCAGGACTACATAGCAAGATCCTGTTTCAAAAAAAAAAAAAAATAGTCATACAATATACCAATCCTAAAAAGATCTTCTTTTAAAAACTAGATTAGGTGATAAAATATATTTTAGAGCTATTTTCCCTTTTCAGAGCCTGTTTCCATCAGGAACTCACAAAGCATAGCATGCAGGCTTGCCCTGTGCAGCCCTTTGCTACAGTAACTTGTGGAACATGGTTATCTAGATAGCTCTGAAGAGCATTTGGTAACAGAGACTCATTCTGAGAAACTTCCTTTAGCAGTTTACCATGCTAGACAGAATAGACTTAGAAAATGTTGACACATACTGTTCCAGAGAGGATGAGGCTTAAATTCTCCCTAATCAGTGATCCTGTAACTCTGTTCTAGAAGTCGTCAGGCAAACAGAAAACCTCTCAGCATCCCAGATAAAACGTCCGTGCTTCACTCTCAGCAACACCCCAGATGTTTTGTTCTCAAAGATGAAGAGAACAGCATCCACTTCTCCTGTGAGTACGGTCATTTACCTGGTGAGACCATTATTAGCATATCCATCCAATGACTTCCCCACAGGAACAAGCGCCCTCAGCAAGCCTTTCTCAAACATTCATTTTCCATAAATACTGTCTTTCTTCACCAGACTTGAAATCATCCACTTTCTCCTTCCCTTTAAAAACATTTCCACTTATTTATTTATTTATTTAGTCCAGGATAGAACCCAGGGGCTTGTACATATTTAGTAAATGATCTATCAACTGAGCTACAGCTCGACCACATTTTTAACCCTTCGTTTTGAGATAAGGTCTAAGGGGGTATAACAGTTAATCGTGGTTGTATCTGGAGACAACTAGGAGACAGCACTCTGTGAGGAATTTTCTTGAAGTGAGAAGACCCACCCTAAATTTGGTGGGACATTCTGGTGGTGGCCAGATACAGGAGATCTGAGAGGAAAGTTTTGCCTCATTGCTTTTGTGTCTCTCTGGCAAGTTCATCTACCTTGCTGCTGCTGCTCTTATCACTACTACTGTATTCCTTTGCTGATATGAGAGCCCAGATCCTCCCTACTTCTGGCATGGACTGAAGACCAGCAGCTCTCCAGGAATGTGTCAGACCTTCCACACTAAGTTGGAACCACTGAATCCAGCCTTTGAGCTGAGCAGCTGACGGATTCTTGGCCTCTTGAGTGTAATGATAGCCCTTATTGGATTACCTATCATGTATCATGTAAGCCAGTCTAATAAGCCTACTTTTAATATATCAATATACCTCCTTTTGAAAACTCAGACGAATACAGTTGCCTGGGCTAGCCTTGAACTCATTCTGTAGCTCAAGCTATCTTTTTTTTTATTATAAAAGTAATATTTATTAGAAAAAATTTTCAGAAAACTCAGAAAGGAGAAAAGCTATTCAGAATTATAGTGCCTAGAAATAAATGCTGTTAACAATTTAATGTGTTTCCTTGTCTTGGGTTTCTATGGCTGTGAAGAGACATCATGATCAAGGCAACTCTTACAAGGGTGAAATATTTAGTTGGGGCTGGCTTCCAAGTTCGGAAATTTAGTCCGTTATCACCATGGCAGGAAGCACATCAGACGTGTAGGCAGACATGTTGCTAGAGAAGGAGCCAAATATTCTACATCTGGATCCAAAGGCAGCAGGAAGCAAGAGTCAAGCTATCCTTGAACATTCAATTTTCCTCCCTCAGCCTCTCAGATAGCTGAGATTACAAGCCTATGAAGTACATAGTTTATTTTAGCAAGTTATAAACACGTACCATATTATTATTAACTGTGGTCACTTCACGATGTAACGGATCACAGAAGCCTTATCTCTTTAGAACTCAGCGGATCTGAAGCTCTGCAGTGTTTGATTGACATCTTCCCTTTTCATATCCACCCCTTCGCTCTGGTATTTGATTGACATCTTCCCTTCCCATATCCAACCCTTCCCTCCTTTTTCTAATTTTGCTTCTAAAATTACCCTCTCTACATTCCACATATAAGGTCATAGAATATTTGCCTTTCTGAGTTAGATGTATGCATTAGATATGCCCCCTGGAAACAGGACGTGGTCAATACTTTGGTGCTAGCCACTGATGTATGGAGCCTGCCATGGAAACTGAGTTCAAAAGTTGGGAAACGAAGCAAAAATCGCACAGATTCAAAACCGGTCTCGAAACTCTTTTACAAAGTCAGTGTGTTAGAAAAGTGTCTGCTGTCTCTAAAGATGCTCAAAAGAGAGCTTGCCAAACAGCTCTGGGACAGATGGCTTATACCATATCAAGCAGTTGGCGTTCTTCTGAGAGACCATGCTGCATGCAAAATTCGTGTCTTTAAACAGACTCATACCCACTGCACCGAGATGTTTACACCACAAGGTCTCTCCGGGACAGAAACTAAGAGAAAGCCAAGTTCACTCCTCCCGCCTCCTGCCCACCCCACCCCCACCTCCTTGCTTTTCACTAGCAAGGACTGTAGCAGTATTGCTGACTTTGTTATTACCTGCCTGCTTTTTATTTTTTTTAAAAAAACCCATCTATTACAAGTCTGTGTAGGAAAGATCCTATACTCTGGAACTTTGTTCCTATTTTGCCAGAAGACTAGACAGATGTTGGGGAGATAAGAACTGAGACTGACAAGATGGCTGATGTGAGGATGGGAGGGATCCTAATGTTGCTAATGAATATAGACTTTAATTAAATGGCAGAGAGACCAAGACAGGCTTGGGGAGAATGGTGCGCTATGTCATGTGTGCTGTGGACGAAACAGAAGGAGGCAGGCAGCTCCTCACGACAGACTAACTTTGTCTACACTTGCCATATGCAGTAGACTATTTTGTCTTTGCTTCATCGTGTTAGAGCTCTTCCTTGCAGAAGCATCACCTTGCTCCCATCTGCCACCACCACACCTCATCCCATCTACTCCAGGAAATCTGTTCTGATTGACTTGAATCCTTCGCCTCACTCATAGTTGGTTCGTTTCCATTCTCCAAGTGAGGATCAGGGAATGATACACGCAGGCATGGATACTTTTACCATCCGTCATCAGTCAGACAGACATGGCTTCTGCCCTTGAGAGACAGAGAATGTGGGAAAGTTGGCTGATTGATAACGGGCAGAACTGCCACCTCTCTGTTGTTATGTGAACCCAGTTCTCAGCAATGCTTTTACCAGTGATGAAGGATCATTCCTGCTTCCAACCAGACAGCCCAATACCATATTCCCTTCCAGGTTCTCTGGGATCCAGCAGCAAGCACAGCACAGAAATCTCCCTGGTGACAGTCTATTGGTGGAAAAGAGATTTTTCAGGGAGCCAGAAAATAGGCAGTAAATGCCACAAGTATATTTTGCTTGTGTTAAAAAGTAGTAAGTGTTGTAAAAGTAGAGCTGGAACGGATTACAACTAAATGTAATGGTCAGTCTACCACCATCGGTAATGATGAAAATTAAGACAACACTAAGACAACTCTTCATATACACAGCATTGCTTAACGTTTTTTTAAGTGACTCATAAAAGCAAATATTGGCTTAGATTTAGAGAAAATTTCCTAAATGCTATGTAAATGTAAAATGATTTGGCCATTTTAAAAAGTTGTTCCTTACAAGAAATGACATGAATGGAAATTGAAAGAGTAAGTTCATTTTAAGGAAAGGGCCAGTAGGGTTTATGATGGGTTAAATAAGTGTGCACCTGTTCAGGTTGTCTTTGTATTAGTCATCTCTGAGAGTTGAGTACAGGTCTGACTTTGGTATCGTTATCTTTAGGAAGCATCACCTGTCTCCGTGTTTTGTAAACGTTCTTCTTTATCATCCCCCTGATTGGTTTAATAAAGAGCTGACCAGCCAATTAGCTGGGCAGAAGAGAATAGGGCAGGACTTCTGATTCCACCGAGAAGGTCCCAGGGAGAGAGGAAGTAGGTAGAGAGAAGGACCACGAGGAGAAAAGATGTATGGAGAGACTATGTGGTAGGACCAGGAGGAGTCTCCCTGAGGACACATAGGTTGCAGAGCAAGCCAGGGCAACACCCAGATTGAAAGCAAAGGAGCATGAGGCTGGGAAATAGGCAGCCTTAGAAACTTAGAATAGCTCAGAACCTTCCCAGCTTAGGCTTGCAGCTTGTGAATAAAAATGCCAGCTTTCTGTGTCTGTACTCAGGAGTTAAAATGTGCTGGAGCGGGTGTAGAAATGCCCAGAAGTTATTTGAGAACAAGGTTGGTTTAGAACCACCACCCCTCCCCAGAACTACTTTTACATTTCCTTTTCAGACATGTTGCAAATCTGTATTCTGTGTTTTCCAGCATGGAGTCAAATATCCCTGGGAAACAATGGTTTAAAATAATCTCAGCATTGGAGAACACCATAGACACAAAATGGGGAAATGTCAATTTAATAATTGAAAGTTACCACATAAACAATAAGGTACCAAATGGGAACATTTACTGAATTTGGACCAAAAGGAATAGTTACCAGGTATACGCTGAGAGGCCTGATTGAAGTCAAATATGGACATATAGGGAGGGTGGCAAAGCCCAGTCAGTGGTGACCATGGACAAATCCAACATAACAAGCCCTTTGTAGGACCACAGTGGTCCCACGTAGTATGACTGACACATGGGCTATGTAAGCTATGCCTGTAATAGCATGCATCGGAATGTGTTTCTTAGTATCACAGAGTAAAAGTTGGGTTTAGCATAGTAACACAGATAACAAGGAATGTAGGCCAGAAAACTGGGCATGTTCTAGAATTATTACTATAAATTATTTATACTCTGGATCTAAGTAAGACTTTAAAAAATGATATGGTATTTAGTCTAAAGGTGATCCACAATAAATCCATCTAGAATACAAAAGCATTCCAAAGTAGCCTATCTTATATGAAAATCAGTAAACCATTAACCCATCAGGTACAAACACACGGTATCCCCTTGACAACACCAAACAGGTCCAGCTTTCTCTGCTTGACTCTGGACATAAAACAGTCAATTCTGCTTTTCAGAAGGCATTTTTTTAATCTGCTCCAAATCCAGTTGGCAATGGCATATGTGTGTAAATAGAAGAACAAATGATTTCATGGGATTCCCTGTGCCTGTGTATATGTCTATCCATGTGTATTGAGAGAGAAATTCAACAATCTTCGATTGCCAGAAAAAAAAGTCTACTCTTTTCATGAAGAATTTCATAGGAGGACATAATACAGGGGAGTGTGGGGAAAAAATTAAGAATGGGTCTGTGAACTGGCATAAATGAGGTCCTAAGATAAGCACAGCTACCTCCCTAGGTACGAAAACATTAGTCTCTCCTTCACCTTTTCATTTTCAAATGTTCACTAGTGGTTAGCTCTGCCCATCAGCTGTAGGTTCATTCCTACCTGGACCTGAAAATTTGCCTTGATTTCCAGGTTCTAGAGCTATAGCCTATGATGTTGGCTATAAGAGGAATATAGTGAGAGAAGATGGAAGGATGGATGGATGGATGGATGCATGGATGCATGGATGCATGGATGCATGGATGCATGGGTATACAGATGGATGCATGGATGGATGGATGGATGGATGGATGGACAGACGGGTATATAGATGGATGATGGGTGGATGGATGCATGGATACATGGATGCATGGAAGGGTGGGTGAGGGGTGGATGGGTGGGTAGATGGATGGATGGATGGATGGATGGGTAGATAGATGGATGGGTGGATTTATAGAAGGCTAGATAGGTAGGTGAGTAGACTGGATGGGTTAGATGGATGAGTGGGTGATTATATTGGAACAGATGGTCTCTTTTACCTTTAGAGAAAAAAATGTGTTCAAATCACTTTTCCATAGATTCATGCCATGGGCAAAGGGCATATCAAGATTTGGGTCATTGTTTGGAAGGTTACGTCTTCCTTCCCACTCTCACCCAAGGTTCTCTATTTACAAGTACAACTCATAATCGTAAAACGCATAGTAAAAAGTCCCCAGACCACAGGATAGTCTGTGAGAATATAATGAAAACCCAATACCAAATAAGTTACTCGTAAATAAAATTCAATGAAGTTTCTTTCCAGTGCACGGGGAGCACACATTAGGAGCCAAAGGAACGAGCAGACTATAAAAAATAGACCCAATGACTTTAATTCTCCCAATCAAAATCAGGCTGGCTCTTTGCCTGATTTATGTCACCATTTATTGCAAACCAGCATGCCTAGTCCAGCTTAAATCTGCAGATTCTAGTGTGTGTGCAGAGACTGTCCTCCTGGGACGTGGGCATTAACTATTCATAGGAGGAAATGGAAGCATCAGCCTTCGGAGCTATAATTCCCTTTATCCCTATTATACACATATTCCAATGGGGCGATTATTCTAATCACAATGGTCAATAGCAAATTAGCTCATTTTAAAATTTATTGCTAACAAAGGGATCCAATCCAATGCTGATTTCTAAATTACTTTATAGCTAATGTAACTTAGATTTAGATTCAGCTTTATAGCAGGCAAAAGGAATCACTGTGGTGGTGGTGGAGGGGCACAGGTGAGCCCACTATAAACACAAACCCTCTCCGGGCTCTCCTCAAGGGCCACTGTCCTGCCAAGTGCTGTGTGAGCTTTTTGTCCAAAACACGATGCTAAACTCAAGTGCGAAACGTGGATAAAAAGGCTGCTACTCTATCTGCAATCATCTCTCTAACCCAGAGTTCTTCTACTAAATCATGAATAGCATCTTGTGAGTTTCAAATATCTCTTCTCTCAAGTCTCTCACCCATGCTCACCCTCGTATTTGTTTGGAGGGAACAACCTTATATTAAATTCCCAAATACGAACAAATGAGGAGTCTGACCTGTGCTTTACTCTGCTGCATCCCACGATTCTGCTCAGTTACCCAACACTTTGCTCCCGGTTGGGTTGCTCTTTGAATAGGTCAGCCAGGCTCCTCCTTGGGGCTTGAAACCTTCCTTCCTGTGTTGAGAATGTTCTTTCCAGAAGGAGCCTCGTAGTCTATTTCCTCCCTGACTTCTAGATTTGGAACAAGTGTCTTTTTACTTGACAGCCCTGATTTAGTATCGACTCAACATTTTTCTTATCAGCACCCAATTCTGATGTATACGTAAGAGTTCGCTCATTAATAATTCTCTACTGACATCCAAGCCTTTGAGGCTGGAGGCTTTGTTCTGCTCACAACTGTAACCTAACACTAGATGGGTATCCAATCGGTAGTGAGCAACCTAGAAAATGAAGGAAGGAAGGGACTAGAGGCTACTCTTACCTCCAGCGGGATTAATGAAGGAAACATTTGGCCTGGTCCTTGGGGTTCTGTACATGGACTTTCTTACCCAAAGCACTTCTTCTGGGCAACAGACTTTCCCATGTTGACAGCATGAGTTTAACTTGATGCTGGCATCACAGGGCACATTACTGAAAGCATTTCCGGCTCCAAGGTCGATAATGACTTCTCTTGCCTCTCACTTTCATGGCACAGGACGTTAGCTAAACCTGTATCCTGTGAGTTCACAATGCTGAACAGTGCATAGGGTCCTGAAAGTCGCCGCTGCTTTGGGAAAAATCATCACTTTGAAAAATAAGGATCATAGAAATAAAAACAACTGGGCTGGGAAATAACCTGAGAGGTGATTGGCCAGCAGAGATGGCCAACCCAATCTTGACTCCCATCTCCTTTCCAGTGTACAAACAGAGCCTGAAGGAGAGGCTGGGCCAAAAGCACATGTGATAAAGGCCTGACCTCTACCACCACCCTCTGAAAGGTCAAGGCGTAGCATGTGGACTGCCTCCAGGCTTTACTCACTGTTCGCAGAGGTATTTTGAGGATGAAGAAAACCACCACAAACTTCTGGACCCCACCGTCTTAATCACTATATTCCCCCCCCCTTTCTTGACGCATTTGAGATTCACTTAAATTTGCACCAAAAGAAAATCCTTCTACCTTCCAGTGGGAAAATCCACCATTCTTCAGGGGGAATTTCCGTTAAATCCTCAGGTGAACAAAAGCTCTCAGGACAGGATCAGCCTGCCTGTGAGTCTCCCAGCATCATGAGGAACCATGTTTAACACACATGAATGCAGTGTGCATAACCGGAGTTCCCAGGCAAAAAGATGCCACATCTAAGAAGATTAGATAATTGATTAGAGCTGTGCAGGGTTGGAACGTTACAGATCCAGAGAGAAATTATCTGGAGCTATTTATATATGAAGCAACTTGAATACCTGGAACTCGCCTCAAAACAATCCTGCATAGGGGAAAAGAGAAAACGGAAGGGTGCAGGTGGAAGAAAAGTCAGTGTTTGGAACACAGAGGTTACTAAACGATTCTCTGCTCTTTTGTTGGTAATTAATATTACCCATTTTAAAATTTTTTCAAAAGAAAAGAAATGCATTGGGGAGAAGAGGAAGTAAAAAAGCAAATGCATTAGGAAGAGTCAGGGGCACTGTACCCAAACTCGCTTCTCTTTAACCTGTGTGTGCTGTACTTAGAAATCTAAGATGGCACTGCCACTTGGTACACTAGAAGTCAACTCTACCAACAAACTCAATATTTTCAGAAATGTCACCATTGCATTTGAAAACTTGGATTAAGCAGGGATGATTCTGTGTCAGTTTAATTGGAAAAGGTTTGCCCACATACCTGGATAAACATTATTTCTAGGTCTTTCTGTGGGGTATTCTTGAAGACATGAGCTGTGATGTTGAGCTTCATTGTTTGTGTGACCAGATATGGGATCACCAAGAAGGCTCAACTTTGGGTATCCATGAGGATTTTTCTCTGAGAAGATTAACTCAGAAAAAGAAGGCCAACCCTAAATATGGATGGCGCCACCACACCGGCTGGGTGCCATGTTGAATAAATGGGGAGAAGTAAGAAAGCCAGATGGATGCAGGCATTCCCGTTTTTTCTGCTTCCTGGAAAGACATAGTATGATTTAGATGTGATATGTCCCCTATAGACTCATACCTTTAATCATTTGGTCCTTAGCTGGTGGCACTACTTTAGAAGGTTCTGGAATGGAGCGTTACTGGAAGAAGTGGGTCACTGGGGGCGGTCCTTGAGGTTTTATAGTCAACCTTCGCTTCCTGTTATCCCCTAGCTTCCTGACTGTGGTTGCAATTCGAGGAGCCACCCACTGCTGCCTTGACTTCCTCCTTGTGATGGACTGTACCCTTAAACTATGAACCAAAATAAGCCCTTTCTCCCTGAAGTTGTTCTTGTCAGATATCTGGTCACAACAGTGAAAACGGTCACTAGTGTGTTACATCTGAGTCAGTAAGCTAAGTGGAACACGATCTACCCCACCAGTGTGAGTGGACACCATCAACCCATAGAGAGCCTGGGCAGAACAAAAGAGCAGAGGGAGGAAAAGCCACTCTCCCTCTCGGAGCCTGGATATGAGTCGCATCTTGTACTGCCTCTGCACATCCTTGTTTCTGGTTCACTGAGGGCTTTGAACTCTAGAGCTTACAGCAGCCCTGAGTGCTCTCAGTCCTTAAGGCTAGGGCTGAGTTACAGCCCTGGAGTTCCTGTTCTCTAACTTACAGGCAGCATATTGAAGGACTTCTCAGCCTCCTGAATTATGTGAGGAGACGCCCACAATAAATCTCTTCTATCTCCCTCCTTTCACTTTATCTTTCTCTCACTCTTCTCTCTCTCCTCATATACATATACTGCACACACATATTTATACACATGCATTTATATATGCATGCATACACACATACACACAGAGACAGAGACACAAAGAGAGAGACAGAGAGAGAGACACAGACACACACACACACACACACACACACACACACACCCACACACACACACACTCCCTGCTGGTTCTTTGTGCTCTGTAGGGTACTATTGAATGCAGAAGACAATTGGAATCACTCCAGAAAGCTCATTGCATGCTAGAGTCTATCTGAGCCGTAATCAGCAACTCAAGTATTTTGTTTTAACCATTGACTATGAATTACATCAAACTAATCATCTTGCTTATTTCTGCTAAAATTTTAGAAATGAGGTGATCAGCTTAAAATTTCTGCCTGGCTAGCATTTCTCTCTCTCTCTCTCTCTCTCTCTCTCTCTCTCCAAAAAAAAAAAAAAAAAAAAAAAAAAAAAAAAAAGCAATTATCTAGTATAAATCTTGCTCATGGGAGAAAAGTCATTAAAACATCTTGTCCACAAAACAGACTATACAGCAAAAACAAGCCATAAGTTAAGCTTAAGGATTTTAGTCTTGCATTTCCACTGGGTAGCCAAAGAAAAGTGAAGAGACTCGTAACAAAGACTCATGAAAGAGAAAGGGAAAATGAGGGTGCAAAGGAGCCAGCATTCATCAACTGGCACTTAATTAAATTGCCTGGCCCTTTAAATTTGAATCATTTTTTAATCAAGAAATTAAAATTTCTTTAAGTTCCAGAACGCATTAAGTTCAAATGGGAAATTGGAGCTCTGTAGTTTTGCCTTTGAGAAAACTTCAGTGAAGAAATAAGAGGAGCCTAAAATGCTTCCTTGTCTTAAGAACATGTCTCTGATGAGTGTCCTGAGCACAGAACACAGACAGGATACAGGCAGCAGCTGCTGAACATGGGAGAGCGGTGCTGATACTAATCAAAGGCTCTCCCTGATTGTTAGACATTCTGGAGATCTGATGAAGGAAATAGTCTTACATTTAGAACTTGTAATGTATTAAAAAAAAAAGCTCTTTGATTTTATAAAGATGTGGTAAATCAATGTTTCTTCGGATGCCTCTTTGTTGGAAAAAAGCATTTCGTATTTTGTCAAGAATCCAAACTCAATATAGGCTTGCTGTCAGACCAGCATATCAGGCTAGGGAGATGGCTCAGGTAAAGTGCTTGCTTTGCAAGTACAAAGACCTAAAGTTTCATCCCCAGAGCCCCATTTAAAAAAAAAAAAAGCTAGTCTGGAGCCTAGAAAGATGGCTCATCAGCTAGAAGCACGGACTGCTTCTCCAAAGGACCTGGTTTTTATTCCCAGAGCTCACATGGCAGTGCACACAACGGTCTGTAACTCCAGTTCCACAGAACCCAAAGGCCTCTTTTGGTCTCTGCAGGCATGTGGTGCACAGACTCGCATGTAGGCAAAACAACCATGCACATAAAATAAATTTAAAAAAATATATTTTAAAAGCCAGGCATGGTGGTGCTTTTTTTTTTTTTTTTTTTTTTGGTTCTTTTTTGGAGGCCGAAGACAGGGCATGCGCTTCCTAGGCAAGCACTCTACCACTGAGCTAAATCCCCAACCCCGTGGTGCTTGTTTTTAATTGAGGCAATGGAAGGGCAGAGTTAGATACAATCTTTGAGACCACTGAACGATGGCTTTTAAGTGGTGATACCTGCGATCTGCCTCTAGCCTCACATGCAGTTGAACATACATTAAACACATATGTACATGTATGGACGCATATACCCCAGCATGTATTTATTGTCTCACACATCCCTGCAGCTTCTGTTCTATTCACCGACGGTGAACAGTCAGGCACACCTATCTAGGCTGCACCCACTTTTGCTCCGATCACTCTAGACTTAGCACAGATGCTTCAAAGAGCCTCCAGCTCTTACCTAGCCTGGGCTGCAGCAGGCCAATGAGAGTGTTACCTTACAAACACACTCAACATGGAGGTCCCATCAGTATTTCTCTTCATAAACAATATCCAGTACAGAAGAAGATTCTGTCCCTGTCCTCAAGGCTTAGAATCAGCATGGATGTGCACACACACGAGAGAGAGAGAGAGAGAGAGAGAGAGAGAGAGAGAGAGAGAGAGAGAGAAAGGAAAGAGACAGAGAGAGAGAGAGAGAGACAGAGAGAGACTATGAATGCACCCATGCATGCACACAGCATGGTTGAATGGCTTGCGAGTCATCAATGTCAGTAGAATTCAGGAAAATGGGGGATAATGAGGGCTATGGCAGTGAGTACCGGACACCTACAAGTAAGAAGGAATAACTGGGAAAAACTGGAAGGAGGAGAGGTCCCAACCTGGCAGTGGTCACTGAACTAAAACTAATTTTTAAAGATTTTTTAAAAATTTATTATATATAAGTCCACTATAGCTGCCTCCAGACACAGTAGAAGAGGGCATCAGGTCTCATTACAGATGGTTGTGAGCCACCACGTGGTTGCTGGAATTTGAACTCAGGGACTCTGGAAGAGGAGTCAGTGCTCTTAACCACTGAGCCAACTCTCCAGCCCGAATTAAGACTATTAAAATTACAGCTGATGCAGCGTACTAGAGAAACGAATTTGGGAGACACAGTTGGAGAGGTGGCCAATTCTAGCAAGCCACGGAGAGCCTTAAATCCCAAGTGGTATAATAAAATCTGTTTCCACAGTTTTCTGTGAATTCTAACAGAAGAGAGGCCTCTGAAAAATTGTCAGTGAGCTATGAATCCTGATGTGGAAATAATGATGATCGCCTGGTGCTGGGAGAGACAGTGGCAACAGAAAGAAATGGCGCAAACCCATAGTTGAGCCCACTGAGGCCTCCTTGAATCCATGAATAGCAAACCAGTCAATAGAACAAAGGATGTTGCTTGTACATAATTTGTCCCCGGAGAGGAACAGAAAAGTCTAAGGAACAGAATGGAAGGTACCAGCAAGAGATGGACCCATGGGCATTTTAGGGTCACCTCTCAAGAGGAGCCCAGAGCACATTGCTCCAGTGCCTAGGAAGCCTATGGTCTCTGACACAGAAAGCAATGGAGAGTCATTAAGTCTAATTTAACCAAAGATTAGGCTGGTTCGAGAACAGAGAAATTTCACAGACAAAAAGGGCATGAAATAGTGGTAAGACCAGGCATCTTAGGAATGTGACTGAGTGGCCACCAGCCACTGGCAATGAGACAGCCTCTGCCTGGGCCTCCTTTCCCCTCTCCTGCTTCACTTGTTCAAACTGAGGCTGGAGCACTGTCTTTCCTTGGCTCTCTCTTACATAGGGGTCGCTTCACAGCCCGTTGCCTTGTCTTTAGGTCTTCGTCCCCCAAAGCAGCAGCAGCTAACCTCATTTTCCAGAATCGAATCCTACAGGCCAATGTCTCCAACTCCTCCCATCCTTCATGTCTGATGTACATGTCGCTTCACTCTATAACCCTCCTTTCCTTTGTCCCGCGCCCTCCCCAGGCCAAGCTGCAGACCCACAGCACCAAGGTTTTAGTATATTACCCTAAGCCTGCCCAAGAAGAAAATATGTGTCCTCTCACTAAAACGGGGAGCTCCCAGAGACAGGAACCATGTCCCTGTGTAATCATCTCCCTGCACCCAGCTCTTTAAATAAATGAACTTGAATCCAAGGGGTTTTAATAACCAGCCTTATATTAAACACCTTAAACTGTGGAAATGTTTCACACCTGTGATCCTTGCTTGTTTAAGAGCATCCACCTTTCTGTGCCTGCACTTGCCCATCCTCCCAGTACTTAGCTAAGGACACAATCTTAGGTAATAAAGATCAGCTAGCGAGAATGCAGTCCCCTCTGAAAGCCACAGAAATGCAAATGCATAAAGTTACACCAGATTCCTATTTCACACTGAATATTAATGTGGCTTGGAGGAGATTTTTCTTACCCTGGATAAATATACAGTAAATTTTAAATGCCATTTTGACTCTGAATTTTCTGACACAGTGCCAGTGGTTAGTATCTTAGAATCAGATATAGATTCACAAGATAAAACAGTAAATTTCTAGACATCCAAGCAATCAGAAAACATGGTGAGCACTTGTAAATATCACCCTTAGTTCATTTCTTACTTATAGTCAAGCTCTGTACCATACCTAGACTTTAAACCAACACTATTCCTTTCTCTACCCTCTTTCTCTAAGTTCTTATACACGATGACACATTGGTTACATTCTGCTCCAGGTACAGGTTTCCAGACTTCAAAACATGAACTGTGCTAATGAGCATGCTAACCATTCAAAAGTTTTAAGTAAGAATCACCAGGTGCCAACAAATCTCAATTCCATAGGGAGGAGACATCTAGGAGGGCTCTATTCTCTCGCTGTCACTCCTAACACACAGCAGGCACCTGTAAGACAGTGACTTCTGTGTCCCAATCCACTGCCCTCCCTGGTGCCATTACTGTTGTATTACCATAAAGAGACTAAACACAGGAATGTACTGGGTTTGATATAGACTCCAAAATTTCCTCTGTAGACTGGGATTTTGCTTTAGCCTAGCAGCTCAGGTGAACTCAAGCTTCCTCGTGACTGAATTAAGTTAACAGATGTTTACAGTCTAGGACCCCTTATGTAGCACAGTCATCAGATGATCACACTGCAGAGCACTTGTGTTAGAACCACAGTTGGCAGGGAACAAAAATTTTAAATTAAAGGTTTTGCATGGTGTGCACTACAGCCTGGTATTTTTGTCATTATAAAAAATGATTTTAGTCATTATGTTCCAATTTTTCAAGAGAAGGATTGTTCCCTTAACTTTTATCAGGTTTATAGCAATTGAAGATTTTAATAGAAACATAATATGTGGAATCATGCCATTTTCTTCAAGAGGTAAAAAGCCAATTACATTCTATCAGTACTTTCCAGCTGGGTAAAAGAAGGATGGTAAAGAAGAACCCTGAGATTTAGTGAGGCGAGCACAAACGTTCCAGCGGAAGTGGATTTATAGACATGAATCATTCATTCAATACATATTTATTGTAGGTCTTCCTCTGCTAGGGACACAGAAGAAAGCATGATACAGACGAGATAAACAATGAGACAGAAGTAAAGGCAGGTTTCCAGAGCATCTAATGTATCCAAGATACCAGATGAGAACATTCAGGCTATAAGGCCTAGGAGCAATAGAGAAACATTGTTGCTAAGGAGAAGGTAACGTAGAGGAAATGCCTGAAAAGCCTTCAGACCCGTGGAGCTTGGTATGAAAGTGGGGGCACTTAGGATAGACGGTGCCTACTTCTAAAGCGGAAGAGAAAGGACCGGATCAGTGAGGCCAAGATCATAGTGGTGCCTTGCCCAGAGCTGTCACCCAACATTAATGTTAGAACTGCGGGCTTGACTGGGATGGGTGAAGGAGACACTGCAGTCAGCATGACTGCAGAGTAGTTCAGCCTGGACAAATCATAAGCCAATTGTTTTAGTTTGCCTTCTGTTGCTATGATAAAGACCATGTATGACCAAAAGCAACTTGCAGATAAAGGGAGTTATTTCATTTTATACATTCCAGTCAATATTCATCTAGGAGCAAAGTCAAGGCAGGAACTTAGAGTAGAAACCATGGAGAAAAGCTGCTTACTGCTCAGGTAGCTTTCTTAGACAACCCGGGTCCACCTGCCTAGGAATGGCACCACCCACGGAGATCGGGACTCTCCTACGTCAACTAACAATGTAACAACAACAATACAAAAAAAGTACCTTCTTGCAAATCTGATTGAGGCAATTTTTCAGTTGAGGCTCCCTCTTCCCAGGTGACTATAGAGTCAAACTGACAGCAGAAAGTAGCTCTGACATGCATTGAGCCCTGGGGGTGTCTACAGGGGGAAGTCACTGGTGAAGTCTTGGACCTTCAGAGGTTGTCAATTCATAAGCCGCCCTTCCTTTTCACTTTAATAAAAATACAATGACTCCTTTACCCTTTAACTTTTAATTACAGCTCTCCACACAACTTGAAAGCAGGCACATTTACAATTCTATGTCACGCCGTAGGTCCATTGATTAGCACGCTCTATTCATCCCAGGTTGGAGATGTTATCGATCAGCCACAGAAATACTGACTGCTTTAGATAAAATAGAAAAGGTGAGAGAATACATGATTCTGATCAGCAGCACATCCCCAAATAACTATCCCCAGTTAGTGAAAGCCCCTGCATGGTTTAACGAGACAACCAAAGAAAACTAAGTCAAGCTTTAAAAGTCATCTGAGGCTGGGGGACATAAGCCATTTGGCTGTGCTGTGAGCTCTTAGATACATGCCACAGGCTCTTACAAGCCACACCATGGGTGAGGAGTTCGGCATGCCTCAGGGAGCCAAATAGGTGCTGGACTCACAAGTTCAAAGACAGTCTTTTCTTTGAAACACTAAACATGAAACTACCACACGGCCACCTATCCCACTAAGTGTTTATACTCTGAAGCAAGGAAATAAGTAGTCAGTAGTTAAGACATGACATTAGCCAAGATGATTGTTGAAAGGTTTTGTTTTTGTTTTTTAATATATGATATTTTGGTTGGAGATGGCTTGGCAGCTAAGAGCACTGACTGCTCTTCCAGAGGACCTGGGTTCGATTCCCAGCACCCGTGTGGCAGTTAACAACAGTTAGCTAACTCCAGCTCCAAAGAATCTGACATTTTCTGACCTCTGAGGAGGACACCAGGCATGTACATATATACAGTCAAAACAGCCACATGTAGTGGGTTGGCCTGATATTGCTTGTATTCTAATGCTAATACTGGTTCCTCAAGATCTGGTTGCCCCAGCGCACATAGAGCTAAGTGACACTATGGGACCTAGCTCCCAAGTTATTTCTGATTGGTAAATAAAGATGCCAACAGTCGATAGCTGGGCAGAAGAGACACAGGCAGGCTTCAGAGTTCCCAGGCCTGGGGGTTTGGGGGAGAACCATGAGAGAGAGAGAAGAAAAAGGAGAAGAAGAGAGATGCCATGGGTTAAGAGTCAAGAAAACACAGCCCTGACAGCTGGCCAATTGGAGTTAAGAGCAGCCTAGATAAAACATAGTAAGTAATAACTTAGGGTTATCAATAGGAAAGTAGATTCTAATAACATAGGGGGTAGATATCTGCCTAGCTTTTGTGCTGTCTAGGGCTTATTGTAAATAATAAAAGTTGTGTGTCTTTTATCTCTGGAGCTAAATAATTGAAGGCGAGGTAGAAACCCAGGATCAGAATTAAATAAGTTCTATAACACCCGTACACACAAGATGAAGTGAAAAAAAATTAGGAGAGTTATATATAATGTATATAACATATAATATTAATATATAAAAATTATATATTAATTAATATCATTTTCGATTTTATTATATATTAATATTTTCTTGTATATTATATTATTTATATGAATAATTATTAACATGTTAATAATTTATACATAAATTATATATAGGCAAATACACACACAATATTATTTGTTTGTGAAAGAATGAATTGTTACCATTTGTTGCAATGGGTGTGGAACTGGAAGACACTGTGTCTGATGAAGAAGTCGGGCACAAAAAGACAATACCATGAGGTTGCTCTCTTGGAAATGTAAAGTAGAAGGTTGGGTGCTAGAGTGCAGTTAGTGGGTTTAGAAAGAGGCCTAGAAGAAGTAGTAACTTCTGAAGTCTACAGTAGCTATGGCTGACAGCCATTAATTATATATCTAAAAATAGCTAGTAGAGATAATTCTTAGTATTCCAAACACGAAGACATGACTGATGTCTGAGGTGATGGATATGTCAATTACCCAGATCTGATGGCTGCATAGTGTTTACATGCATTAAAATGTCACACGGCACCCATACATATGTGCGACTACACTGTTGTCAATGAAAACACAAAACAGAATGGGGCACAGAATTTGTAAGCCCTTAAAAGAACAACTCAAGCAGCAGAGAAACAAAACTGACATCTACAATGACGAGCCCATGGTAGCAAAGCCAAGGAAAACAGAACTAAGGCACAAAGCTGGTGACAAAGAGAAAATCCACTAGGGAGGGGAGATGGGACAGAATAATAGACTAGCACGCACCAGAGGACACATAATCAAGCAGACACAACTCCCTACCTAGGGAATAAATTAAAGATAATTTTATGGACTGTCAAGATATCAGATTCTAATACAGACATCTTAAAGGAGTTTGAGAACCACCAGGGAACAATGTGCACAGAGATAAAGCCCAGCTCTTCCATGTCTTAAACGTTTGAAAGAAAAGAGGGGAAGACTCTGTAATAGGAAGATGACGAGCTGTGTTCGTGGGAGACTGAGTTTGTGTTGCTTTCTGTAGCATGCACCTGAAGGTGAGAGAAATAACAGAATCTGGTGAAAATGACTTCTGTCTCCAAAGACGGAAAAGTCTGAAACTATATGCATAAAGTCTCACAGCTGAGAATATTCCACAGAGAAAAAAATGGTGGTTTAAAATAGGAATAAAATTCAATATGTTTAAAAGAAGAAACAAGAGATGATTCTTCAAGATTGGCGTGTTGAAAATTAACAAGAAAAAGAGTTACAGGTGACAAAACAATTATTTAGAAGACAGAACAAAAAAGAAAAACAAAAGACGTCTTCTTCTAGTGTTTATTTATCTTATTTATATGAGTGCACTGTTGTTCTCTTCAGGCACACCAGAAGAGGGTATTGGATCCCATTACCGAAGATTGTGAGCCACCATGTGGTTGTTGGGAATTGAACTCAGGACCTCTGGAAGAGCAGTCAGTGCTCTTAATTGCTGAGCCATCTCTCCAGCCCCAAGAAAGATGTTTTCAAAGTTACTGAAGTTATGCTTTGGGAAGCATGAACTATAAGTAATACCGTTTAAAGTGTGTCAGCTGGGAAAGCCAGCAGAGAATTTGGGTTTTATCCACCTGATAGAGTGATCAGACTAATTTATTAAATCAAACCCAATATTAAAAGGAACATTAACAATTATATCAAATGTATCATTATTGATATTACAATACTGGTAGCTAATCTTTTAAATTGAATATATAAAGTGTGAAATCAGCTAAGAGACACCACAGTGAAACAGAATCGAAAAGGCAGGACTGTACAGGAAACCTTCCTAGGGAAAGGACACAGGAGAAAGCGATCAATTACAGAACGTGAGAGAGCCAGGTACAGTGTCTCACAGCTGTAATCCCAGCAACTGGGAAGCTGAGGCAAGAAGATTTCTGTGCGTTGGAAGCCTGCCTAGGCTATAGTGTGGGACCCTACCTCACAGTTAATTAACTAACTAATTAATTAATTACCTACGTGATAGATGAAATAAAGTTAAGTAAGGATAGTTAATATAGTTAAATAAAGTCAGAAAATTAGCAAATAATAGGGATTAAAGATCATATGTGGATTACTTAGTCTAATCACCTAGGCGCGGGGGTGCTTCCTCCCATGAGCCTCCAGGTCACCAATGGCTCTGCTGCTCTCCTTTCCTCTCACAGCCAAGTCGAGACAGAGAAGTTGAGTCATTTGTCCTAAGTGTAAGCCACAAGCATGAGATATCAACCACGCAACCCCTGCACATAAACACGTACTTGCACAGACATCCATGCAAGCCAATACCCACATGCATAAGATAATGCTTTTAAAAGATGAGAAGGAAAGAACGTCTCAGTCGGGTCTATAGAGGAACAGGGCAAGCTGACAAACAATTACACTACAGACGCTATATCTTGTGAATTTATTATTAGTAGTAAATCCTAAAGTTATGGAAAGCCACATAGGTGTCTTAGGCTATGTTTCTGATAGAGCTCTCTCTCACAATTTAGCAAACAAACTAAAACCTTCCTAAGCCTCATCTGTGACATGGAAGGCAGCCCACTACGGGCTGTTATAGGATCTAAAACTAGATGAGGTAAATTATTCTTCACATAGGAACTAAAACACACGGAACTCACTACATGCCAGGACTTGCTCCCGACCCTGACATTGTTGATGACAGGGTGACCCGTGGCAACAACACTGGCTAAACTTATTAAGTGCCGAGGGAGTAGAGATTAATCTGATTTCTCTGACTAAATCACTAGTGTGGTATACTGAGAAATTTCTGAACTCAACAGAAAGAGCTTTTATTGTTGTCACCTTGACACCAAACGACCACATGTGACTTTATGCCAGTCAGTTAATACCTCGGGCCTCATTTTGTCACACATAAGGCTAAAAGAGCGCCCGTTTCTGCTAATTATGATGCAGTTGAAGTCTGAATGCCATTCCCTCTGTGACTTTCAAACTGGTTTCCAAAACCTAACTGCTGCTGTTCCCAGGTGCTTAGACATCCCCGCTGGGACAACAGGAGACATTTTCTCCTGCCCAACACTTTCTTTGTAAGTATCATGCTGGGATAAGAGTTGGCTGTGGAGCAAGAGATTGAAGGCTAGTCTGAGCCTTGATGGAGAGATCTCTGTGGTGCTTTCTCAGTTTGGGCAGCTTCCAGCCTTCAGAAACTTCCTTTGAATATCAAAGAGACACAGCCATCAAGGGCTGTCAGGCTTTTCTGTAGAAGTGAGTTTTCCATTGTGCGCTTCATTCTTCCATCCCAGGAACCCAGAGACCCCAAAACTCTTTGTTCTGATAAACTGTAACCTGTCTCTGCTCCTTCAGTCAGTGGAAGTTTGTTGTTGTTGTTGTATTTTATTTTGTTTTCCCATAAAACAAATAATAGGATTTCAGGATTTGCTTTCTTCAAATAACTCTGAATTCAAATTCCTTTTTTTGTTAGAAGACATGGCTTTTCTCTTTTATTGACTAAAGGAATAAGTACAACTATTTGGTATTATTAGTGCTTTAGGAAAATTTTCATCAAAGTATTGGTTTCCAGAACCAACATTTCGGCACAAATGATCGAGTATTTATTTGTTCAGTAAAGAATCCGAAACTCTAATGGAATGTTTTTCTTCAAAATGCCAAGAATTAAGATGTAGGAAATTGGGCTGGGGCTACACAGTTCGGTGGGAAAGTGCTTGCCTAGCATGTGTGAGTACCTACGGTTCAACAATGTAGGGAAATCATTCCTTCCACATTGTTCTTCCTGCTCTCTGTTCTCTCTCACTGCAGATGTTGAAATTTTTCCTCCTGATTTATCACTGGGTGGTAAGAAAGATGGAGGATGGAAAAGAGCAGGGTGGAAAGAGAAGGTTACATCTCAGGGAGAAATAGAGCTCTTACAAGTTCATTTTAGTAAATGCTTCCCTGTTTGTCTGCTGGGTGTCAGACATAGGCTACTCACCTTCTGAGTCAAATGACTAAAAACACAACTTTTGTCTTCTGGAGGCTCAAGATATCTGAAAGAGAGGGATAAATGCGTTTTCCAGGGGCAAGTTACGATCAGAGGCTCTCACCCTACGCTCTGTACTTCCAGTCAGCTTGAGCAAGACACCCACTGTGGCTAAAAATCCAGTCTCTCTGCTGGAGGTGTGGCTTAGCTGGTAGAGTGTTTGCCCAGCACGATGAAAACCCTGTGCTCTGCCATCACACAAGCTCAGTGAGGTACAACAGCCCATAACCCTGGCACACATCAGGTAAGAAGTAGTTCAAGATCATTCTGGCTACATGAGACCCTGTCTTTAAAAACCAAAAGTAGTGACAAGCAAATGAATAAATGTCCAGTTTTGTGCAAACATAAATAATGATGCAGAAAGTTATACTAAGAAGATCCTACAGATATGGATGCAGAGTAAGTCTACCTACATATGCATTCAGAGGCAGAATATCAGATATGCTATGAGAGACCACGGAGGGTTACTGGTGTAAAAGTCTAAGCAAGGGAGAAATTCAGTCCAACTCAGGGGCGATGAGCATCCTGCCAGAGATAGTGAGTTTTTATTTTATGCGCGTTTGTCGGATTGCCTTCATGTATGTCTATGCACCAAGCACATGCCTGGTGCCCCCAGATGCCAGAACAGGATGTCACATCCCTTGGAACTGGAGTTACAGATGATTGTGGGCCACCACGTGGGTGCTAGGGCTTGAACCCAGGTCCTCTGGAAAAGTAGCCAGATCTTTTAATGGCGGAGTAATATCTCCTACCCCTTTCTTCCAATCTTAATTACAAATATTAGCTCTCAAACTACACATAACATATCACATAGGCAATACCTGTATGTATTTATCATCTACATTTGTGTATATAAGTAGATTGCAGAATGACTGCAGCTAAAACAGCAAATGGTTTTAAAGGGGCCTGAGAAGCAAGAAGTGGGAATCTGGTAAAAACATAAAAGAGCTGCTAGGAGGAAACTAAAGAGTCAGCTGGAGAGGTTGGCTGGGGAAGCTGCTGGCCACGGCTTCAAGCTTCAGGTCAGAGTTGAGCAGCAGGAACAAGGTAAAGAAAAGAGCAAGCCAGGTGCAGAATAAAGAAGGGGGCAGATAAATAGGTTTCAGACAGGCAGACACTGGAGCTAATGCATAAAGAATGACAAGGAGGCACGGGACAACTTGAAAACAACTCAGAAGGAAGAGAGGTTCCAAGGCCCAATGTTGAAGAAGTGAAGCATGAGACGGGAGACCCAGGATGGCACCACCTGGTGAGACATGTCAGCCTCATACAGCTAGAGTCATCCAAAAGAAGGTAGCATCCATTGAGAAAATACCTCCAAAAGATCCGATCGTAAGGCATTTTCTTAATTAGCGATTGGTGGGGAGGACCCAGACCCTGGTGGTTGGTGCCATTTCTGGGCTGGTGGTCCTGGGTTCTACAAGAAAGCCAGCTGAGCAAAGCCATGACAGCAACTCAGTAAGCAACATCTCTCCATGGTCTCAGGATCAGCTCCTGCCTCCAGGTTCCTGCCCGGTGTCCATTTCTTTCCTCTCTATTTTTAATGAACTGTTATATGGAACTGTTAGAGAAATAAACCCTTTCCTCACCAAGTTGCTTTGGCTATGGTGTTTCCTCGTAGCAATGGAACCCTAAGACAGGGGGTTGGGAGGCTGACCTTTCTTAGAAGATGGCAGGGAGTCAAGGAAGGACATTCAGGCAGGTAGACAACAGGGACAGATTCCAGGCAGGGTTCCTCAGCATGTAACAGTCGTAAGGTATCACTCTAGGGCCAGGGCAGGAGCACTCCCACAGCACAGAGTAAGGGATGCAGGGACAACTCCTTCAACGAGACAACAGCCTCGGTTACAGGAGCCAGGATGGATGAAGTGCTTTGGAAAAACAACTGAGTAGCAGACAGGAACTTTTAGAATTACTGAGGAGACCTACAGGCAAGACGTGAAATCTCCTGGTGATGGATAAGAATGAGGAGAGCAGAGTGTCAGACACTGGATCAATATGAGTCAGAAGGCAGGCATCCTCTCAATGCATTTTAACCTCCAGCGACCGACTGCCGATGTAATACAGTAGGAGTATTATCTAAACATTCGGTTTGCCAGCATGTGACTCACTCGCATACATACATGTATTAAATAGTCAGATATTAATCACTTTGTGCTTGGGGAGATTTTATATTTTCTTCTCTAAGATCCTCATGAAGGTGGCGGGCCAACGAGCCCAGACTCAGGGAGGTGAGGTGGCCAAAGGCAGAAAAGGAGGAACCAGGACTTGAGTGTCCGTGTTGAGTTTGGTGTTCCTTTAGCTGCATGATCACAGATAGCAGTGTTCCTTATGTTTTCTTCTTCCTCTATCTCCATCTTCTAAACTCTAAGAAACCTATGCAAACAGCAGTGAGACTTGAAGCATGTATTTATGCAGGTATAGCATAAGTAAACTTAGCACCAAGATTAAAAACAGCCAGTGTTATTGTAGCCATGTTTTATGAGATCCTAATTGGGATGAGGATCGAATAAACGATAGTCCAGGAATGCTTTGAAGGCATAATATTTTGACATTGAGACTGCCTTGAAAATGGAGGCTATATCACCGTACAATATCGTAGGTAGCTAGTGGGGGTCATTAGGGATAGGCCTCTCCCTCATAACCATCAGCTTGTAAGGTCACACAGTGAAAGTTTGGGACTCTAAAGACTAGTCCACAGAACGGAATTGGAGTCTTATCTCTGGCCATGATTAGAGATATGACACCCCTAACATCAGAAGCTCATGAATAGATCAATAGCTAACCTTTAAAGATTATTGTCTAGCTGAAAGCTTTTTCCAAGACTCAATCCCAATGGACCTGTCAATCATGCAGTCAGGCAAATGCCCCTCAGAAAATGTTGCCTGTTATAGAGATTTTAGAAATAACATAAAACCTGTCAAAACTTTAGATCGGTACAGTAGGCCCTTTGGTCATTGTCCACTCTCTGGCCCTTGAGAGCATCCCACTGCACTCTGTAATAAACTTGACCTATATTCTATACTACACTCAGTGTGTGTTGTGTGAATCATTTCAACAGAGACTTGGGAAATGAGGGGAGTCCAAAGAAATATCCCAGTGACACTGTGACAGTAATAACAAATAACTTAATAAAGGCTGATATCGAACAGGGATATTCCCTAGCAAATATACTTATATTGATACATAAATCCTCATATAACTTCATGACACACAAGCTATTATCACTGAAACATTATAGAGGGGAAACTCAGGCACTGAACGGTCAGTAACTTGCCCAGGGTCGTACAGCTAGAAGTCGTGTTGGAGAGTCAATTTCAATAGGCCACTCCTGAACCTCACTCCAAAATCTCAGACTTCACCCTACCAGGAGTAGACCTGAGCTTCAAACTCTTCTCTCAGAAATATGAATCCAATAATAATAATAATAATAATAATAATAATAATAATAATAATAATAATAATAAGAAGAAGAAGAAGAAGAAGAAGAAGAAGAAGAAGAAGAAGAAGAAGAAGAAGGAGAAGAAGAAGAAGAAGAGGAGAAGAAGGAGAAGGAGAAGAAGAAGGAGGAGAGGAGGAGAAGAAGGAGGAAGAGAGAAGAAGGAAGAAGAAGAAGAAGGAGAGGAGGAGGAGGAGGAAGAGAAGGAGAGGAGGAGGAGGAGGAGGAGGAGAAGGAGAAGGAGAAGGAGAAGGAGAAGGAGAAGGAGAAGAAAGAAGAAGAAGAAGAAGAAGAAGAAGAAGAAGAAGAAGAAGAAGAAGAAGAAGAAGAAGAAGAAGAAGAAGAAGAAGAAGAAGAAGGAGAAGAAGAAGCAGCAGCAGCAGCTAGGACCCAACATCAGGGTTCAATTTGAAAGGCAAACACTGGGCAGCTACTCTGCACCCAGCCCTACTGCAGACATTAAGAAGACAGGAAAGCAACCTGTGAAACTCTGACTTCAAAACAACTCCATGAGCGCTATGAAAGAAAAATTCAGGCGTACAAAGTCAACCATCCTGCCCAGGGTCATGCATGCAACAAGTGACAGGGCTGAGAGGGAAAATGGATAGTCTGGTCCTGAGAACACTCAGTCCTTGCCCTTTTGTTTCTCCAAATTGCATGCTTGTGATAGGTAAATGGAAAAGCCCTAAGCCAAAAACTATTTCACCAATGATATTGGGGTCCCAAGGCAGAAAAATGCAATGAGATTCTACTCCCGATGACCCCATTCTCCTGAGCCAAGAATGTTACCCAGAATAAGTAGAGGAACAGAGGTAGCTCTTCCTTCTGTGATGTCTCCTCTAGGAGAAGAGGGTGTCTCTAGGAGCAAGTCTCTGTATTAAGGCACCTTCAAATTTTCCTTGTGTTTCAGTGAAAGTTTGGGAGAAAAGAAATTGAGCAAGCCTAGATGTGTTCACATGTGGCACCTTAACCTTCCAGACATGTGTCCCTTGACTGTGAGCCAAGCATACTCCAGAAAATACCCACCCTGTGCTTCTTGAGTGTGAGAGGGCATTATCCCACAGGCCTGGATCTGACACTGAATACAGAGAAAAGAAGCTGAGCATTGACATGCAACACTCTGTGTTTTCTGGCTGTGTAATGTGACCAGCTGCCTTACTACCCTGCTGGCACAAATATGTTTGGGCTCCTTCAAACTGTGAGCTCAAACAAACCCTTCCTTAAGTAGCTTTTGTCAGGTACCTTGTCACAACACGAAAAGTAACAAACTCAGCTTTTAACTCAGCAATGGGATTTATGGAAGAAAAGAACCATGTTCTAAAGATCTAAAGATCTAATAATAAGGTCTTACTTTTAATTCATTGCTTAAAGATACACGAAGCAGGGCAGGGTAGCATGCACTGTCTTTCCAGTACTAGGGAGGCTGAGGCAGACGGATCACTGTGAGTTCAAGGCTAGCCTGGACTACATACATTCTACCCTGTATATATACATACATATACATATACACACACACACAGACACATACATACACTTTGAACTCTGGCCCAAATAAAACTCTTCTGAAACATTTCCGTTCCACATTCCAGAACTTTACAGATAATGAGACTATGTCACCATCTTCCATTGAGTCAGTAAATAAGCTGATGAGAACTTAACCAAAGGCTCAAAGGAAGAGAGTGCTCCGTCTCGCTCTGAACACGTCCTGGGATCCATCACTCATCCACTGTATATAAAAAGTTTAATCAGAAGCAAGCATTTCTCCCGTGGAAAATAAACATTAACTGGTTTCAGCTCATTCATTCTGAAAATAGAACTAATGTTTTTCTCATTCACCCTTTATAGCTGTCAAACTCTTTCATCAGACTGAAATCAGCCAATATAATATTTTTTACACTTTTATTTTTATTAGAGTTACAAGAAGAAAAAAAAGAGATGTGTTTAATAACTTCTACAGCTGTTCAGAATAAACAAGTGTGCATATTCTAATACGTTTCAAAGATTTTTATTCAGACTGTGCAACACTGTTGTTTTCTGACAGCAGCAGTTCTTTTGAGGGATGAAGTGGATTTCAAGGTTGGGATGTGCTTGGAAAGCTCCACCACAGAGCTACATTGCCAGCCCTGAAGGTTCACTTGGGAACTGAATTCAGCTACAGCTGACAGTGCTGACTAGATTTCCCCCATCACACTATAAGTATGTAGGGTACAGAGTTACCTATAAGTATTCATTTTATCTGTTTGAAAAGACAGAACAAAACTGTAATATGTGCATATATAATGATTTTTTTTACCCTTGGAATCATTTTTTATGAGTATGAGTTACACATAGGAAGATGTATACATTGTAAGTAGGTGTTCAGATACAATTTAGCATTCAATGCATTTTCAACCCCCTCTGAAGCTCCCTCGTGCCCTTGTGTAGTTTTCCTCAGACTCCTGGCACAAGCAGGTGTTGAGCGGCTTTAGTCAGTATAGAATTTCATACAGCACCTATTGTTTGGGGCCTGGCTTCTTTTGCTCAGCACCATTTTAGGCTCCATCCGTGCTGCTGTGTGCGTGCCATTTGTAGCTTTCTCTTCCTGAGCTTGCCTTCATTGTAAGGCTAAGCCAGTTTATTTATATGCTCACCTGTGTGGGGGTAGAGATTTGGGGTGTTCTGCTTTAGATACAATAAATAAATTGTGTGTGCATGCACCTGTGAGTGTGAACACATCTATGTGCAAGTGCGTGCACTAATGTGTCTAGCAATCTTTCTTATCTAAGAATGATCAAGATGTCTCTATCCACTAAGGATTAATTTCTGAATATAGTATGAGGGAATGGATTGAGAATTATTTTTTTAAGTGATCTGTTGTCAAATGTACCTTCTTCATCAGATAATTTTGGTATACCAATTATCAAATCACATCTGCTCCTGTGTGCTATAGGTCTGCCATGGTCCATAACCACCCTCTTTTAGTTACTGTGTAGCACCTTTGAAATCACACATATCAAGGTCTCCAGCTTTTTCTTCTCTTCATATTTTTTCAACTATTTGTGGTCTTTTGAATTCCCCAATACATTTTTGTTTATTTTTAATTATTTGTGTCTGAATGTGGGTTTTTATGAGTGCAGTACCCACAGAGGCCAGGAAAGGGGTCAGAACCCCAGGACTTGGAGTTACAGATGGTTGTGAGTCACCCAAGTGGGTGCTAGGAACAAAACTTTGGTCCTCTACAAGAGCAACAAATGCCTTCAACACCGTGTACCATCTTTCAAGGCCTTTTTGTAAACAAGCATTTGCACTACAATGGTGCCTGACCATCAGTCATCAGCTTCTTAAGTTGGGAATCACAATACTTTAGGGCTCACATAAAACTGAATGTGGAGGTCACAAGGCTTTGGCAACAATGTATTTCTAGTATGTCCTGCTACCGGTGATTCATTGATGAGCTTGGAACATACCACACACTAAAAATAGACCCTGGTGAAACCAGGAAAATGCTTCCCTTTTTGATTTTTATATTATCTCACTTGGTTAATCCTAACAGCCCCCCTACCCCCAAAGTTACATTTCTACACTGGCATTCTGGACTCAGGACCCTGAAACAAACCTTTGATGTTAACATCATTGAGGCAAAGACACCTTAGTCATCTGAGCCTATACAAATGAGCATTTATGAGCCCTCAGAGTCTGACGATCTGCAAGGCCAAGAAGCTAGGAGAGCAGGAGGTTAAAATCTCAAGTATAAAATAACCCTGCACTCTACAGCCCTGAAGCATTCCTTTCAGAAAAGCCCGGAAGCCTCATTTGGGAAATACATGTCATCAAGTTAATACTTTTCAGAGGCAGGGTTATAGATCTCCCATCAAGCTTGGACTTACGTAGACAAGTGGACTCTTTAACCATGGACCCAACCCCCACCCCTAATGCTCAACCTAGAAAGGTTCTATTTGTTTCAAGCAAGAGTAGGAGAAAATGGAGGAACTGGGTGTGGACTAAGGAATTGTTTCAATAATTCAAGAGTCAGCTCACAGCTGCAGAGCAAAGTCCGTGAATTTCTCTCTTTACTAATGAACCTTTGCTCACATGAATTCTTCCCTTTATATATCCTTACAAGATTTTATTGCTTTCATTTGAATTCCACGGGTTGCTCTTTCCTCATCTTTTATAATAAAATGGGTATTTCAACTCTTGAGGGAGCACAGAGTAATGATGAAAGCGATTTTTATTGAATTTCCATGAATCTTATTAATAAACAAAATCTTGCATGGGAGGAAAAGGCTCTATTAAACCATAAAATGTTTCCAATGAACATCTTCAAATTTCATTTGCAGAGGCCTCGTGTTTAATTGAACAAATTAAACAAATCTAATCTTTAAAAAAAAACGAAATTTTAATCAAATTCTTATTTTCAAGATTAATTTATTTTCAAGAGCAAACAAGCTCTTGGTTGTTTCAGTTCATCGTTAGGGCAAATGACAGGAAAAGAGAGCTTAAACTGGTATCATATTCAACCAGAAATAGCCCCTACTTTCAATCAGTGGGTTGTCCCTCTCTCAGAGGACTCTGATGTAGTGGCCCTTTTTAATAGCGCACGGTCTCTTACAGTCTTCTTATGTTTTGATTTGCCCTGCCACATTTTGAGACCATGATTGTCTCCAAACACAATTCCAGAAAGATTTTTCAGGACCATAAATCTTTCTCATTAGTCTCTTGGTTAACAATACTCACCCAGAGAATCCATAATAAATATCAAACGCCGTCCTTATGATCTGGTTCTAACATGGTTTCTGTCTCCTTACATCTGCAGAAATCAGGACCACCCGTGTACAGCACTCCTTAGTGGCATTTTTAAATTCTATTACCTCGAGCTTTCCAACAGCACACAAAGTTTGCCCATGCATGAATGAACAAGCATATGCCTTCCACTCCTTTGTTGATATCCTCTTGTTAACATGGTATTTACAAGGATGTATGTGCACTTGTGGATGGGAGCCTGGAAAGTCTGGTGAGTGTACACATGCACTCATCATCAATAGCATGCCCTGTGCACAATAATTCCTCAAAAAGCTGCTTGTTGATGGAAACTGGATGCCCCTACACATCCATTCCCCCTACATTTCCTAGAAATCAAACCCATCCATTAAGGCGCGCGCGCGCGTGCGTGCGTGCGTGCGTGCGTGCGTGCGTGCGTGCGTGCGTGCGTGCGTGCGTGTGTGTGTGTGTGTGTGGCATTACCGTGGAAAAAAGAATTGTAACTTGAAATATAAAACAGAATTATAATGTCCAAACACCACCAACAGCGGGAGAGCGATGCATCTGGAGGTGGGAAAAGCTACACAGAGGAGCTAAAACCTGCCCTTGCACTGTAATAATAGAAAGCAAGGCTTAAGGGTGCGGGGTGGGGGGGTTGTTTAAAAGTGCAAAAGAAGGGGGCACAACATCCTTGCTGTTCCCTTTGCGTGAGGACATCCGTGTAACAGTTCTGCCCAACAACTCCACTTCAATTTCATCTCCATTTTAAGCCCACTGAAAGTAGCCGCCTGCTCCCTCTGAGCCACCACGGTGCTAATGAGGTAGCACCATTAGTGCTAAGGCTCAGTCTGAAGTAATTACCTCCAGAGGCATTCCAGCTTCTCCGCCGCGATGCGGAAGTGACTGAGATGCCGGGAGTACTTTGAAGGCTTTAAAGCAGATGGCTCTGCAAACCCCGCACTTTAGAAACACCATCTCTACCAACAATTATTTCTGTTAGAGACAGTTTCCTAGTTCCCAGAATTGTATTGACACGACTGGAGAGTCTGGGGGGATTTTCAACAAACATCAGTACCCCGCTGTGCTTTCTCATGCTTTAAAGCCCCTCCCGTTTCGTTTCTGCGCCTCCTGTTTTGTCGCTCCTGGCTTTGTTCTTGTTAATGGCTTTGTTCTTGCGGTTTGTAAACTGTGACACTCCTCCCACCCCCTAGAAAAAGAATAAAGTAAGGCATATGGAATCAGCATCGGAAGAAAACGGTGGACTTTGATATTTGTGGAAAGCCTGGAACTGAGATGGTAGAAGGTGCAGGTAACCATGAGATTAAGGCCTGTGAGGCTTCTGCAGTAGAGACGCTGTGAAAACCAGAGCAAGAATTCCTGCTCGATGCTTCAACACATGCATCAAGTAAGCCTGGGGTGACCGAGAGTACCTTGGAATGTCAGCCTTGTGTACACCTCGCCCCAAGCCCAAAGTCCCTCTGTAGGTAGCTCTGTAAGCTCCTTCCTTGCCCTGCTCTTGCCTGGGCCAACTTCAGTTTCAGAGGCAGTGTTGGCTTTTCTTCTAGGCTCCGCCCCACAGTTACCTGGCAACAACCAGGTATGCCTGACTCACTATAAAAGGGGCTGCTTGCCCACCCTGCTCACCCTCTTGCTCTCTTTCTGCCCTTCTTCCCTTACCTTCTTCCCCCCCTCTCCCCATTCCCCCCTCCCTCTCTCCACATGCTCTTGGTCGTGGTCGAACTCTATTCCTCTACACTCCACTGCCCTCCAACCCCGACCCCTGCCGCCGACTCTGCCTTTCTCTGTTTCTACTCCCTCAACTCCCCTCCCCATGCCCTAAATAAACTCTATTCTATACTATAAAGTCGTGTGGCTGGTACTCAGGGGTAAGAGATGCCTCAGCATGGGCCCACAGAGACATCCCTTCCCCCGCACCATATCCCTGCCTTCTATCTTTTTATAAAACACAGCAGTGAGACTCCGAGGTATCCTGGCTTCTTCTAGAACAGGGTTTGCTTAGCTACTCTGGAATTTGTTAGCAATTCCTTCCCTTGTTGTCCCCATACAAGTCTAGGTCCGCTGCTCTGTAACCCAGCAGCCTGGGCTTTAGAATGGTTTCAGAGTTAGGGCTGCCCTTAGTTTGTTAAAAACACCTTCCTTATCACAAATTTCCACCAGCCCTTGACTCCTCCCCTCTAGCCCTAGCCCCAACTCTTCATCCACTGGCATCAACAAAGCCTGTGATCTTAGCACCCAAAAAAGGGGCCGATACTGGGGTTTGTTTAGTCAAGTCCTTGAAGACCCTCATGCTCTCCCTGGACTGGTCTCCAGCCTGGTCTTGCTCCTCAGATGACCTTGAAATGTCCTCTCCGTGTCACTCCCTTCCCACAAAGACCCTTCCAAAAAAAAAAAAAAAAACCTCTCCTACTGCAAGCCAATTTGATCCTCCTTTTTCCTCTGCAGAGCTGGAAGCTTCCTGCGTGTTGGAATGATGTGATGTTTGTGGTCCTTTATCCATCATCTCTCAAGCACTTGAGTTCATGCTGATTACTTCCTTAGAAAAGACACCCTGGCAGCCTCAAATGGCAGGTACCAAGGGTTTGCACACTGATGTATTCACTCAGCAACATCCTTCTGAGGGGCTGCCAGGACACAAGCAGGATGCTCAACACAGTGGGGATACCAGCCCCCCATGGTTTCCAGTCCAGCCTGAGAGATATTTTCAAAGAGTAATGAAACTTCCATGGAGAGAGGGAGTGGGATGGGCCTCCCTGATAAACAGTCTCCTCACTCCGGAGGCTGAGCTCTCCAGTCAGATCCCTGGCACACTCCAAATGGCAGGCTCTCTGAAAATTTTTATTAGTGATTTTTTTTTAAAGAAAAGATTTTCCTCGAAAATGGCAGAACCATAATATTTTTCTCTACTTGTTTTAGAGACAGATGTAAAAGGAGAACCTGAGAAGGGAAGGAAAAGATGCTTCTACGATGTCCAGAATGTTCGTGAGTAAAATCAGTATCTTAAGGGCAAGGTCAAAGCACAATGTTATTTTAGCATTCTTATGACTCAAGTGAGCTGTGTCTTCCTGTTAATGGGGAATAAAATACAGTGCTGTCTCTGCCAAGAGTTCATTCTTCCTAGTGAGTCCTAGAACAAAGAAGAAAACCAGCAGAAAGGGCGCTGATGGGACACAGAACTGCAGAGGACGAGAAGCCAGCACTGATGCTTGCTTTTTGCATAACGAAAGTATCAATTTTTATTAAATCTATTTAAAAATGCAAGTGTAAAGCTTTATATCCAAGGACCAGGTCAGGGTTCTGAGAAGCTCTGTCATGGAGTAGGCTGGGGACGAAAGATCATAAAGCAAAACTGGACATAGGTCCCTGGTCTTCTCTAGCCCAAGCAAGTTGAGGTCTATGCCTTTAGTTTTTAGCCCCTTTTCAGTTCTGCGAAATAGGAGTATTAGTGGTGCCATGGGGTCGTGTGAACATTAAACCAGGTAATCTGTGTAAAACATTTAGAATAATATTTGGCACATTATGAAGAAAACAATAGAACGGCAAGGTGAGCTTGCTGCTAAGCCTGCTGAATTGAGTTTGCTGCCTCCTTGTGCGTGAGTGTGTGTGTGTTTGTGTGTGTGTGTGTGTACACATGTGCATGCATGTGTGTGTGTGTACTCAGAGACAGCACTGAATTGAGTTTGCTGCCTCCTTGTGCATGAGTGTGTGTGTGCGTGCGTGCATGTGTGCGCTTGTGAGTGCATGTGTGTGTACTCAGAGACAGAGACAGACAGCACACACACACACATGCATGCATGCATGCATACACTCACAAATAGTTTTAAAAAGAAAAACTTAAGAAATAAGGAGAAAACATGTGCATAGTAAGAAGATTTAAATACAAACGGAATCGTGTTTCCGTACATAGTGCTTACCTTTTGAATTAGAAATATATTAGACACAAGTTGTGAAATTGGGAAGAGGGGACTGAACAGATTTCCAAAAGAAAAGCAACATAGAAAAGAAATCAAACCGTTCATACCCTGGGCTGAGGATGTGTGTCCATCTTCTTTTTCAGGCATGAGGGGTGACATCCCTATGTTCTTCTACCTGCTTCCCAAACTTTCCTTTTAAATTTAATACCAAATGCTGTGATCTCAGTCTGTAAAGTGTTGTAAACCTGAGTTTAGCCTCCAGGACCCATATTTTTTAAAAAGCCAGATATGCAATAGTGTATACATGTGTACAATCCCAGCACTGGGGAGGTAGAGGCAGAATGATTCCTGGAGTCCACTGGCCGGTTTGCTTAGTCCGATTGGTATATACCAGATTCAGTAGAAGACCCTGTCTCAAAAATAAGATGGACAGCACCTAAGGGATGACTTCTGGCCTCCACCTGCACCTGCACCTGCACCTACACCTGCACCTGCACCTGCACCTTCACCTGCACCTGCACCTGCATGCATACGAACACATACACAGCCACACACAAATATAACAACTTAATGTTTATTATGTTGATCTATAAGATGGGATCCTAGAATATGTAATATAATATGCATAAAATACAAAGAACTACTAAAATGCTACTTAAATGCCTCAGTCTCCTGTGAAAATGTATGCAAAGAAAGCTATTCACAGGAGTATAAGGCACTCCTGGCAGAGCAAGCTCTCTTGAACAAGTACAAAGTGGCTCATTTGCTCAGAAAAGGACCATCAGCCTGATGGTTGTTCTATTCAAAAGAGATTGTTGTGGCAACGTGACAGGCATTACCCTGGTTCCAGTGCAGGAACATACTGACACACACAGACTTTAGAGTCCATTTCTGTTCTCTTGATTCAACCAGCAACTGTCACAGGGGTAAGGTTCCCAGACAGGCTTCTCCAAACCCAGCCTGCACCACCTTACTGGGTCTGCAGGCATGGGCACAGTGGGTCCTTGTAAGCCACTTGGCACTTGGAAGCACTCCCCACTGCTTGCCAATTAGTCTGAAGTTGCTCTTTCTCTAAGGCTGAGGCCATGAGAACAGTAGTTGCCAAGTTTCCCAAGACAAAAGGATACCCATCCTAGTGTCTGTCACCAGCCAGGACTTCAAATGTCCTTGGAATATCCCAGCTGAACTCATAAAAGATTGTCAGAACAGGAGACGTAAAAGGTAAGTAGTCTGCAAAGAAAGTGTTCGCCTGGGAACTATACTGTAGGTTGCTTTAGGAGATGACAGAGAAGAACAGTAAGCAGATTTCAGTTTTCCGTTCAAACTGTGGCCTTCCTAGTTCCTCAAATCCACCAGGGCATTTCTGATTGTCCTGTGAATTCCAATGCCAGATTTGTAATGCACTGTCCTAGGACATCGTCGAGTGTCTGCTTGGGTTTTTGTCGTTGTTTTCTTAACTGAAGATGTAGCCTGTCAATGGTAGTACATTTATTGTGGAGTAGGAGTTTTAAAAAAAAAAAAAAAAAAAGCTAAAAATGTCACTGGAGCCTATGTGGGAAGCAGTCATGTGGGGTTCAGGGGAGAGGAGTAGGGGACCATCTGCAGCTTGGACTCTGAATGTACTCAGCAAGGTGAAGTTCCAAGGCCACTCTAGAAAATGTGCTATTTACGGGGCTCTTCTGCGATCCTATGAAATTTGTCACAGCCTTCGGTGAAAATAGAACACAAAACAAGGCAAAAAAAAAAGAATCCTAAAAACAAAGTCATAATTCATTTTACAACACAAGGGAACAGAGGAGAATATCACATCATAGGCGAAGACTCATTTTTATATAGGAATGTTGGACAGGTTGATCTCTAGAGTCAAAACTTAGCCCACAGTTCATGTTCAACCATGATAACATTTGTTCCCAGCCATGTCTGTTCCAGTTCGTTAACAGACTCACTCTAAGTGGGAGCAGGAATAGAGAGCTCAGGGTAGCAGATGTTGGCATGGTGACAAGGACCACAGGGACAGCTCTCTAGAGGATGCCCATGGACTCACTAAGACAGGATGTCAGTGGTTGACCAATCCGAGGAAGCCAGCAGTGCATGAACCTTACAGTTTCTTTCTCAGAAGCTATTTCTATCGCTTTATAGAAGAAAGGTCAATTTTCCCCTCTTCTAGAATATCACAAAGAACCACCATCTTATAGGACAAAAACCTTCCGAGGTGCCAAGCAGACAGATAATCCATATATCTGTGTGGTTCAAAGGAAAGAGGCTACAAGGACATCAGGTCTTTGCTGTCAATAGAGTAAGTCAGGTAATCCAGAGGTGTACAAAAATGAATGTGTCAAACTGCAAAGTGATTAGCTGGTATGTAAATCAAGTGGTCTTTGGATACATTAACTGAATCAGCCCCATAATGTATATACACACAGACAGAGACACACAAGTGCACAAACACTTGTGCAGCTTAAAATAGAAAGCTGGGATAGCCCCCGTGCTATTTCTAGCAACTGATGATTCCCAACAAAATTGTGCTGTCTGTGTATAAGCACCTACACGAGAACAAGAGTGAACATGGTTGCTATGGGTCTGAACTCCAGTACATATTTTAACTCAGAAAATTCTCTTAAAAGGGATGGAGAAAAGAGAGCTTACTGCGTTTACAGGGGGCCCAAGTTCAGTTCCCAGCACCCACATCAAACAGTTCACAACTACCTGGAACCCCAGCTGCAGGAGGACATGATATCTCTGACTTCCTTGGGCCTCACAGTCATGTGCATATACTGAACACAGACAAACATATACACACAGCTGGAAATAAAATAAATCTTTAAAACAGATGATTCTGTGATCTAGACTGCAAGAGCTAGGACACTATTCTTGGGGCAATGGATACACAGACAGAGGTTAAAGACATTGCTCAAGGTGACACAGTTAGGCAGACCTGGGTTTTGCATCTGGAAAGACTGACCAGAGTCTGTATTTTCAGTCTTATTTCTATGGCATTTATCATACATATTTAGTTGGAGTTTATAACCAAAACCCAAAAATATGTTAACATTACTGCCTTGTGATTACAGATTAAAATTTGAACATGTCCGTACACATCTGCCTTGCAAGGAAATGTGACGGTTAATAAAATTTTTCATTCTGTTTGGCTTCTGTGGAATGTGCTTCTAATCCCAGCTACTGGGAAGGCTGAGTGAGGCAGAAGGACTGGTACTTTTATTAGAAAAGATACAAGAGGGTTGGGGATTTAGCTCAGTGGTAGAGTGCTTGCCTAGCAAGCACAAGGCCCTGGGTTCAGTCCCCAGCTCCGGAAAAAAAAGAGAAAAAAAGAAAGAAAGAAAGAAAGAAAGGAAGAAAGGAAGAAAGGAAGAAAGGAAGAAAGGAAGAAAGGAAGGAAGGAAGAAAGAAGGAAGAAAGAAAGAAAAGATACGAGAGAGTCAATGTCTCTCTGTCTCTCCCTTTCCTTTCCCGCCTTACCTGTGTGTGTGTGTGTGTGTGTGTGTGTGTGTGTGTGTGTGTGTGTGTGAAACACACAAGGAGAAGTTAGTCATCTTCAAACCTGAAGGAAAGTCCTAACCAGAACCTGGTCACACTGACATCCTCCACTTAGACTCCAGAATTGTGAGGAATAGATTTCTGTGGCTCAAACCACCCACTCCATGGTAGTTTGTGATGGCAGCCTGAGGTGACTGCCTAATACAGTCATTGCAAGAACCAAAATGAGATGCACACGTAAAATGCTAATTGCCTTGGCACTGACTACTCATTGGATGCCAGCTGCCATTGCCAAGCATGAACAATGGTGCTCATATGAACCCGTGGCTAAAAAAACCAAAGAAGAAATGTGTCTCTGTAAAAAGGATGTTCTACTGTTTTATTAGCATTTGCGTTTGGTTAGTCTTGACAAACAGAATTAACTTTGCAGTATTAAGGTTGTAGGGCTGGAGAAATAGTCCCATCAGTAAAGTACTTTCTTTTCTAGCATAAGGATTTAATTCGGGTTCCCAGATCCCACATGAAATAAAAAGGTGTCGTGGCATGCACCTGAAATCCCAATGCTTGGGGAAGAAACAGATTTCTTAGAGCTTGCTGGTGAGCCAACCTAACCTAATGAGGAAGCTCAGGGTGAATGGAGACCCTGTCTCGAAAATAAGGTGGTAGCATTGTAGACGAATGACATCCTGTTTGTTCTCTTGCCTCCACATACACTAGCATATGCATGTGTACCAATACACACATGGACACAAGCATACACACATACCCAAAGTTTTTATTAGTTTAAATTTTTAATAAGGAAATAAAAAATTTTCACTGTGGAAAATAAATACAGACACAATGGGATATATAAATCATTCCAAAACAAAATCACTGTGAAGAAACCACATATAAATTCTCAAGATTGGTGACCTTTTGGCACATTGAACCATGAGTCAAAGCATGCAGAATTCATGAAAGGCAGATCAAAGGTGATCTGGAAACAACTTGTAATATTTCAGAGCATGTCTTTGGGGATTGACTTGGGAGCAAGCAACTAGCCTACTGAGTGGTTAAAATGGGAAGTCCCCCCCAGGTGCCCATGTTTACTTCAAAAGCCCTAGACATCTATCACAAAAGCATCGGGAACTCTGACAGCTCTGAACCTGAAAAAGATTGAGTCATGTACCTGGCACCACACGTGTGCATAAGCATGTGGGGGCCAGAGGACAACCACACATGTTGTTCCTCAGAAGATGCCCACCTTGTTTCTTGAGACATGGTCTCTCATTACTTGAAACTCAACAAGCTGGCTAGACTGGCTGGCTAGACTGGCTGGCCAGTGAGCCCCGGAGATCCACCTGTCTCCATCTTCCCACCTCTGGGATTACAACTGTGCACCACCATGCCCACGTGGGTCCCAGGGGTTGAACTCAGTTCCTCATGCTTATAAGACAAGCACTTTACTGACTCAGACATTCTTCCAAATTCTAGGAATTTGGTAAAAATGGCAATTATTTTAGCCTGTTTAAGCTGCCACAACGAAGCACCAATGGGCACAGAAGAGGCAGTTTAAGGGTAGAAAGTCATGTTTCAAAAGTCAGAAGCTTGAAAGCCAAGGTCCTTGCAAAATTAAATTCTTGTGAATGACTCTCCTTGACTTTCTGATGGTCATCTCCCCATGTCCTCATTCCCTGTTTCCAAACTTCCTCTGCTTATAAAGAGGTCAGTCATATTGGGTAAGGACCCACTCTACTGCGACTAGTCATACTGGGTAAGGACCTGTTCTACTGAGACCAGCCACACTGGATAAGGACTCACTCTACTGAGATCAGTCACATCAGGTAAGGACCACTCTACTGGCTTCATTTTAGTTTCATTTCCTCTTTGTAGAGACTGTCTCCTTTTGTACCAGTGATGTAGGCACTAGTAAAGTGCTCAGGATCCTATAAATAACCTCTCACCCATGCTCCTGTAAATGAAGCTCATTAAGGAAGAAAGAGAAAGATGGGGAGGGAGAAGGGAAGGGGAAGGAGAGGAGGAGGAGAAGGAAGGCAATGGCAACAAAGTCTAGGGAGAGAAATGGACCAGTTAAAGTATTAACAGGATAGGAAAGGGTAAGAAATCCATTTTATATTACTAACATGTAGCAATAAGTAAAGATATTAAAAAGTCTGTCTCCAAACATTGGCCCCTTCTGAGGTTGTGTTTCAATGTATAAATGTTGACTTAACAGTTATGAGGTCACAATTCAAGCCATAAGAATGACTCACGAGATAAAGACAGAAAAGAGCAAATTACTAAGAATGTACATTCCACAAAATAGGGGCAAAGTTTCCCAACAACAGGGATTGGTGGCAGAGAAAGGGCAAGTCACCAGGGCTCTTCACAACACCCTGATGCTCTCTCACCATGTCTAGGCACAAGCAGGCACAGCCACAGTTTGGGGGAAAGTTGGGCTGAGCAACCACAGAAAACCAGAACGACCCAGTGAATGGTAATGAAGTGACAGAGGACACAGCTACAGCAAAGTCGACACCAGGAGACTCACATATGAGAGAAGTGCTGTTGAGTCTTCAGTCCCCCTGAGTTCATGGAACACAACAAAAGTTGCAATGAGCATTCTCCTGTCCTCATCATGAATGTCAGTGAAAATCCAGAGCCTGAGCCACCAGCCAGCCAGCCAGCTGAAGCAGCAAGGACAGTCATCAGGAGACAGTAGGGGCTAAGGGGCCTTGAAGAAAAAGCTGAGCACAGAGTTTATCCTTTGCTTAAAGACAGAGGCTGCCCTGACAGTCACACCTCAGGAAATAAGCTATTTACCCAAAGTCAAAGTAGCCAAAACCAATGTGACCTCTGGAAGTACTCTGTGGCACCAAGGTGGCAGTGAACCAGCGGGGCACAGATGCCCCAGCAACACCTGTGTGTCTGTCCACAGCATCCCATGGGTCTGAAAGCAAATCCTGTGTCTGCAGCAGCAGCAGCTCCAAATGATCCAGTTCATAGAACAAATCCCAGTTGAGGTGCACATGTAGATTACGCATGCACTCTACTCCAGCGTGGTCTAGAGTGGTTGGTGAGACTCTCCGATAACCTTAAATAACCATGTGTTCCAGCAGGCTCTGCTCAGCTAGAAAGGCTCAAGCCTACACTGTCTCTAGATGCCTTGAAATAAGTCAGGCTATGTCAGCCAGTGTCCCCTTAACAGCCAGCTCACTGTGCTTGGGGTTTACATCCTTCACCTTGAAGCCTTGTGAGATTTGGGTTCTCGCCAGCTTCATGCCTGGTCTCTCAAGCACCCTGTTACCTCAGACCCTGAGCTCTGTATTTCTTTGGTCCCCTTGTCTACTGTGGGACTGACCCATCCAAGAAAAGAAAGGGGAAGCCTCAAACATAGAGATGTTTGGATCCTCCATGTTGGATGTCAAGGCCAAGGATGGGCTCATCCTCTGCAAGCAAGAGAGTCATACAAATCTCTCCTGAACATTTAACAGCGCTCACACCACCTATGTCAAAGTTGAAGTTTATGGCACCCTTGTGGAACCCACCACCATGTCGCCAGGCACGATACCTTTGATAGAAGTATAGCCATGCCTACATGCCATTGCTGCACAGGGTGTGAAAAGAGCTCGTCTGCCAGGGCCATTCAGATCTACATGTAGACACTAGAGAAAAGCCTTTTCTGCCACAAACAGTGAAGCCCTCACCACCGAATGCGGCCATGGGGCCAATGATAACTCCATGTGCCAGGGCAGGAAGCTGATCATAGAGAACACCATGGTTGTGCTGGGTGCGAAGGGAAAGAGAGTGGGCCTAAGATGCTTCCCAAGGAACTCCCGTCCCCTACGGTTGGCTGGGATTAGCCTCGTGGAACCAGTCCATCAGTGTTCTCAATGGCAATCTGACCAAGGATCTGACCAATCTGTCATCCCCACCCTGCCTGTGTCCCTGGGGGACAGAGCAATGCCACACTTTCCAAGCTAGATGGAAAAGCCTAGTGTTCCCTACAGTGCGGCAGAACACCGCTCCCTTGCTTCCGGGAAGGAAACAAGATGGCGATCAGCTAAGAAGGAAGAGAGATGAATGAGATTCCAGAACCTCTGTTTTATTTTTTAGTTTTCCAGGTTGTCTTAATCCATCTCCTATTTTTTTCTCTTCTTGATATGCAAATGATGTTCCCTGAGGCCCCTACAGTCCGGCTTGTTGCTTCCCAAAAACCAGAAAACAAAAAGGAGGAAAATTGAAGAAAATTTAAAAAGCCAAAACAGAAGAGTTCTTTTGTTTGTTTGTTATAATTTTGAAAAGAAACAGGCTTTGAAAAACAGCTTTGTTACTTGAGACAAGCTATAGCTGTTTCCAAAGACTGTCAGCTGTTTCAGAGTGAAGCAGTTGGACTCTTTGGATCACAGTGGAAGAGGCAAGGACTTACCCCAATGGAGGCTGGGTGTGGATGTGCATGTACTTCCATGGTCACTTCATGTGGGTCAATGGACTTCTGTGTATGAGAACCGGTTTGTGGGCTGTATTCATCTTCTGGTTTTCTTTGGTTGGTTGGTTTAGGTTTAATGCACTTTAACATGAAAGTTTCTTTTAAAAGAAAGAAAAGGAAACATCAGAAACTAAGGTGTTAGCCCAGTTTCTTCAACCTTAGAGCCTTTGAAGGGATAGCCTCCACAAACTGACCCTGGCCCCCCGGGATCCCATGACTTATCCTGCAGCTTATTTAAACATTTTGGATGCCCAAGAATGCTACCAGCTCCCCACATTTCCCACAAATGGGAAACAGTGGTCAGGCATCAGAGTGGGCACCTCAGGCATGTAGTTCCTCAGTGCCCACTGCATGGAAGAACTGCGTGTTCCTTCTTAGAGAGAGACTTCCAGAAGGGCCAACTTCCCATCACAGCTCCACATTATCGTTCTGCTGTACTTACTGTTTCAATTTCCTTATCCCAAGTCCTGAAGACTTTCACACACACACACACACACACACACACACACACACACACACACACACACACAGCTATTATAAATGCTACAAAGTTAGGACAGGGAAGTCTTGGAAGTGAGGACTTTATCTGACTCATTTCTTTTTAGCTTTGTAGCAAAAAAGAATAAAGAAAAGAAGAGAAAGAGGTGGGTAGGGGAAGGGAAGGGAAGAAGAGTCTCTATTTTGCCATTTTGTGACCACCAAAGTATTCCCAGGTCTTAAACCTAAGAGTCAACGTACTGATGAAAAGAGCCGGATGTTCAAGATGTCTTCATGGTTAGTTTTATATTTATCATCATTATTATATTTGTGTAAATGTAATAATTTAGACCAGCTATTGTATCTGCTCTTATGGTTTAAGGAGGAAGAGACTTATTTCTCCTGCTCCTGGGTAGAGAGTTTGGGTTGCTGAAATGCAGATGAAGACTGTGAGTGGAAATCTCACCTCTTGGTTGATGCACCTGATTTTAGAATCCAATGCTTTGATGTTTTGTTTTTTGCCAGGTCATGTCTTTCCTTCTGAGATTGTTTAAGTGAGCCCTGTGATTAAAGCATTCTCTGGCTCACCTGGTCATCTATTTGCCCTGTAAAGTGGATGTTGTTGCAGAGAACATAGCAGCTATGGTTTTCACATGCCCTGTGAATGAATGTATAAATTCTGAGTATTTTTCTGCCCCCTCCCAAAAGAAAAGAGCAATACACGAATATACATAGATAAAATATATAGATAGAACTAACCCCAGGGATATTCCTGTAGACACAGATAAAATAGGAACAATACCAGGGGTAGGAACAGCCCAGGAGAGGCATACATAAATATGAACAACCCACTAACAAGAAAAACAATGAATAAAAGATTAAAACATGAACTGCAGTGAAGAGACAACCCAAGTGGCTAATAGCATGTCATGAAACATCTCTTAGAATTCATAGAAAAACAACCAAACCCACAGTGATGTTCCACCACCATTCAGTGCCCCTCTGGTTAGCCAGGATTTTAAGCCTGACAGTACAGACACTGGCAAACATACATGGTTCGGTCGCCCAATAGAATACTGAGCTGAAGTATTGGAACGTACACAGGATTCAAAGAAACCCAAGTTCGTTTAGCTAATGGTGCCTGTCTTAGTTTGGGCGTTATGCTGTGAACAGAAACCATGAACAAGGCAACTCTTTTAAGAATGACTTTTAATTGGGGCTGGTTTACAGATTTAGAGGTTCAGTCCATTGTCATCAAGGGAGGAACATGGCAACATCCAGGCATACATGGGGCTGGATGACCTAAGCGGTCCACTTCCACCTCTCGTTCCAAAGGCAGCTAGCAAAAAAATGGCTTCCAAGTAGCTAGGACAAAGGTATTAAAGCCCACACCCGCAGTGACACACCTACTCCAACAAGGCTAAACCTCATAATAGTGCCACTCCCTGGGCCAAGCATATACAAACAGTTCCCTTGACCTATGACGCAGATATGTCAGTCTTAGAACTAGTCAGTAGGGGTTGGGGATTTGCTCAGTGGTAGAGCGCTTGCCTAGGAAGCGCAAGGTCCTGGGTTCGGTCCCCAGCCCCGAAAAAAAAAAAAAAAAAAAAAAAAAAAAGAACTAGTCAGTAACTAGTAAGCCTTGCACCCCTCCATCAATAGGCACAGAGAACTCCACAGCAGGACTACCTGTAACATACCAGTGGAAAACCAGATGTCTACCCCATGGTTATAGCGCAGTGTATATTTAATGTGTGGTCTTAGAATGAAAATGGCCATTTGGTTATGGGCAAACCAAAGGCCTCAGACAAACATTAGAAACAGAAAGGTGAGTGAAAGGGTAACTCAAAGAGTAACAGAACTGTTCTTCAGTTAATTTAAATTTCAATGCATTCAAAGATCACAATATATTCTTAGGGACGCAAACATATGTGTTAAAACCATAAATAAATAGGAAAAACTAAATATAAAATGTAAGATAATGGTATTTCTGAGGAGGAAACAGAATTGAGTGGAACACAGGGCAGAGGTATTTGCTGAATCCACTCTAAACCCTGTAAAATTTATCAACGGTTTTCTCATACATTTAATACTCAAAACAACTAAAATAGACACTGGAACTTGAACATAGCAGATGCAAATGCTAGGCAAGCCAATTTATTAGAAATGACTCTAAAACTCTACCCAGCTGTAATCTGCCAAGTTCTCACTTAAAAAAATGTAAGCTCTTTATACATGAAAAGTTAGTTATTTTATTAAGAACACCACACACGGATAAATGTCAAGATGCTATAAAATGATGACTTTGCTCCTAATCCTAATTATTGAGTACCCCGTGAAAGACAGATGTATATTATTTTATTTCCACGCCAGGACTCACAACTCAAGGCCTTGTGCACACTAGGCAAGCACCCTACCGCTAGGTCCAAGTTTCATACTTTGTTTAAAAGGTAGTCACTGGGATGGAGAAAGGGCTTGGGGTTTAAGAGCCTATACTGTTCTTGCAGAAGACCTTAGTTTGGTTCCCAGCACCCGCTGCAGACAGCTCAGAGTCACCTGTAATCCCCCGCTCTAGCAGATCTGACACCTTGACTTCCATGGACCTTTGCATACACATAATCAAAAATAAGACAAATCCTTTTAAAATGTAATTTTATTTTATAACAAAAAGATCATACAGCAGTATATTTTAAGTTTTCTGAAGCACACCAAGGCAGATTTTAGGGGTAACAGGCAAAATAAATGGGCCCACGTTTCTAAAATACATTTTCAAGTTCAAAATGCATTCATGTTTTTAAACATATAAATGATATTTCCAAGAGTTATGAATGCAAATACAAGGCTGTCTGTCAGAAAGACACAAGCCCCACTATACCCTACACCATTTATAAGAACCAAGATGTCCCAGCCCAACTCAGAACCCCACAGCCTGACCAAGCTGTCAAGTGCTGGTCCAAAAGAAAGAAGAAGCCTAAACACTGTGTTTTGATCTCCTTGACTCTATTACAGAAGAGTGTATCAGGAAACATCACTCAAGTCCACCAGCCTACAGCCGCCAATGCCTGTATGCTTGGGCTGCCAGGAAACATGGGTGGAGCAAAGGAAGGGTGGGCTGAAAAGGGAGAAACAAGCACCCTATCATGTGAAATAACCCCCAGATTTCTCTTCTTGTTTCTGACTGTTCAGTAGACGCTTGGATTAATTCAAAAGCAATTAATCAAAAAGCTTCATCATGGTCATACAGGACATTTAAATAAAATAGTGACTCTGTGAGTTACAAAAATCCCACCAGCTAAGAAAACCTGAAGACATGGTTCCTGGATTCTTATGGGTCTTAAGGTTACTTAGCCAAGACAGACATGGGGACAGAGAGTCAGACCAACTGTTTCCCACATTTAACCATTATCCATTTAACTGGTGAACTTTATAACAATTTTTTGTACCCTGTACCTCAAGTCCTTAACAATCCTAAAAGTTTCATTCCTGGTCAAGTATCCAACACAGAAATCAGGATGAAAGTAGGAGTCATTGTTCCTACTTGGAAAGTAAAAGATTACCATGTCCAAAGATCTTCATGACTCCCAACTAGCCCTGAGTAATGTTAAGAGGTAATGCCATTCATGAACATCGGAGCCACCTTCTCTGTGGTCTTCCAAGAGGTTCTACTGGGCCAGCGTGGGCTAAGCATTGTCAAATACAATTAAAAAAATTTTAAAGGTCAAAATATAGCAAGAAAATCTTGTCACATTGTGCTATGGGAATTGGGCAGCCAAAGGAATGTGTTGTATAGCTTATTTATATCAAGCATGATATGAATGAATGAATGAATGAATGAATGAATGAATGAGTCAGCACAAAGAGACCCATCATTGCCCACCTACACTGATCAGTACATGCAAACCTGTGATTTTCAAAGTTGCAGGGTATTTGATCACACTGTGACCCCCAAGATTGCGTTATTTACTGTTGATTTCCAGCGCCCACTTAAGATAAATCCTTATCACCTGTAATTCCATCTGTGTCTAGTTGTGGTGTGGCTCAGCCCTAGAAAACACCTTTAATCCAAGGTGCTAATTGTGAACAGGATTAAATAAAGTCAACCATAGGTCAAGAGGTGGAGCAAGCAATCAGTTGACGGTAGTAAACATAGAGGGGGAAAAAAAACAGAATAAGAGGAAACCAGGAGGATGGATAGAGAGGCACACAGGAAGTAGAAGGGAAGGACATTCAGTTTTTGGGGTTTTTAAGACTCATGGAGAAGGAGAGCTTCCTTTTGGGACATCAGCTATGAAGGAAGGTCAGCTGCGTGCTTTCTCTGCCTCTATGAGTTAGCAGGCTTTCCCCCTAGCATCTGGCTTAACCAAACGATTGAGATTTTATTTAAAAAAAAACAAAAACAGATGCAGACCAGCGGGTTGCAGAAACAGAGCTTTAATGCTTACCGAAACAGAGAACCATCAGAGTAATGCCTTGGGAGGCTTGGTCATAAGACGATTTATCAGTCTCTACAGAACCTCAAAACTATTAACAGAGAAACTTGAGAATTAAGCGTTTTCAGAATTGACCAGCCACATGGCATGGATTTGTTAGTCTAGTTGTAGAGGCCCTTTAAGAGAAGGGGGTTCTTTGTCAAGATGCTAGAGGAGTCATCATAATAGGATTATAGATTGGGGTTAAAATTCCAAGTCATGAAGGAAATGGCAGTACATGTCACCATGAGCATCGAGCTCTGTTTCCAGGCCCGGTGACCTACTCAGCTGTGACAGGGCTTAAGAATCAAGTGGGGAAAGGAACACTGCCAGATGCCAGAAATGCCTGGGACCGGAAAGGACACAGCTGGTAGCATGAGGACCTTGTCAGTCACAGGTTCCAGGGTGTGCATCTGAGCCCAGCATGAGGGAATGAGGAGGCTGAGGGAGGTAACTTTCCTTCCTAGAACCTATTAGACGGATCTGTGCAGGAAAACTGCAGCAGAGACAGTGATAAGGTGAGGATTCAAGGGTGCAGTGCTTGAAGATTAGGCTGCATCCTAAGCACTGTCCACCGCTCGTGACCAACATCAAAGGAGTGTTAGTGCAAACTGGGCACTCTGGGTATGGAGTCTCCTCCTCTGAGCCTGGACTGACCTCCCTGCTATGGCCCTAGAACTTGCTTCATCCACACAGAGCAGTGCAGTCCAGGTGACAGGAAGGCAGATCCTCAGACCATCTCAGGACATTTCTAAAAACTTTGGGGACCCCCAAATTGGGTGTACATGTTACAGCAGGGGAATTGAGTTACTTTTGGGGGGTGGGACATAGTCTCATTTATAAAAGAATTTTAAAACAGACTTAGTAGGACTCTCAAGAACAATTTTGTTCGCGTTTGAGAGAAACACCAGACAGACCAGCTTGTCCATCTTGGCAGTAGCCAAGAAAGATACAGAGAAGAGGAAACCTTTGAAAAGCAGAGTCTGTGATGGGGGAGCAGTAAGCAGTTACAGGGCAGATGAGATGATCAGCTGAGTAGCAGAAGGGAGGGGTTTCAGATAAAAGAAGGAAGTCAAGGGAAGCATGCTCAGCCCTTGTCCAGTATCAGGAAGAAAAGGAGATTAAAAGAGGGAAAAGCAAAAGTTATGCTTTTCTGGGTAACTCTGGAAATCAGTCAAGCTGGAGATTTTCAAGATGGAAACTCAGCAAGCAACTGCCCCCAGGGAGGGGTTTCTAGGAAGGATAAGTACATTATCTCATTAAGGAGATAACTATTCTTCCTCTCTCCTTAGCATGGCTTTAAGTAAATCAGCTTCCCTGGGGGATGGACTTCCAGCTAGGTGAATGACAGGCCCCAGCTGGATCAACTCTTACAGGAGGAGATAACAGGATGTAATGTTCTCATCTTTGGAGCAGATAAGAATGTCCTGTGTCCACCTAAGGCCAGAAGTAGATTTCATTAGGGAGGGGTTCATCCTCAATGCCCTCTGAGGTTACTAATCTCTATCTAGCTACCTAACAAGGACACGGGAACTGTTGTTGTAAACACCGCGCTTAGAGATGCCCACGTACCAGAAGGCTGTAAAGCTCTGCCTCATTCCAGTTCCAGCCAAGCAACACCAATTCTCAGGGACACCTCACTATTCTGGGCCTTCCGCTTCCTAGCAGGGTGACCCTAAGAAAATTCTCTAAATTTTCAAATCCTTCTACAGAATCTTTAAAACACCTACCTCACCAGGTCCCAGAGGAATTAAATCATGGATAAAGTGCTTGCCCTGATGTCTTACTTAAAGTGAATTCTCTGTCTGTTTTAGCAATTATCTCAATGTCATATTTTGCTGCGATGACTTAAACAGAAGGGGGGTTTTAAAAAGTAAGATACCATAATAAGCTTCTTCACTGATATATGTTTAAATTATTAATTTAATATTTAAACTATGAATTTGATTATGTTCAGCCTTTGGGACTTGGTTAGGTGACTCCCCTGCAACTATAAAAAATAGAGAGAATTTTTGTCTGTCCCCCTTCCCCCACTGTGCCCTTGCTTCTTCCTTCAAGACTCATAGTTCACCACAGTACCAACAGGTTGTAAGCTACTCCATAGGTCAATTAAGGGTATTTCAGACACACACACACACACACACACACACACACACACACACACACACACACACACACACTTCTTATGGACTCATATTTACCAAGCCACAATTCCACTCAACCCACAAAAATTAGAAGTACGTATCTATAAACCAGGCTTAATTTTGTGAACAGAAAATCTAGATAAAGCTATTTTAACTTTTACATATGGTTAACTTTTGGGTTGTTTCACGATATAATTTTTTTATTTTGTGTTTTCCTTTTCCTTAACTACACAAGCTTGCAAAAGGTAAAGATCATTTTTAATTGCATGCAGGCAATATGTTTGCAATGTTTAGTACACTTAGCCATAAATACCAAACTATTTGCAAACACACTCCTTTCTCCTCAGCTGATGGGTTTCACTCACTGCCCTTTCTGCCTTGAGTCCTTTTTTCATTTTTACCCAGTGTCCCTATCCAACATCTGAAACCTACCAGGGGCATTTACCATTGCTACAGGGGAGGGCTCTCACAGGGGAACCCCGGGCGCCTATGTTCAGTTTTAAAAGGTCTGCTCCTGGCTGGAGCTGGCACTGGATGAAGTGTGGGAAGGAAGGGACTGGGAGATGATACAGCTTAGCTCTTACAAGTGGAACACGGCTAAATCTGCAACTTTCAAGCAAGGAGTTGTTGCTCTTCTTCAATAGGCCGGAAGAACCTTTGTGCGGAAATTATTGTGTCTCCCATGCCCACGTGATGACAGAGTGCTTTGGTTATTTACCTGCTCCATCAGAGCAGAACCCATCAACATTGTCTGAAGCTGCTATTCTGTGAAATTGTTCATAACAAACAGAGCTGTCAGTACCTAATTTTCTCATCAGGAAAACACTTCCTTCAAAATCCAGGAATGCTTCTGATAAACCCCCCTGGCTCTTCTTCCTCTGAGTTGGTGTTTCTCTATCTTCAGAGCTGTGTGGAACACCATATGGAGCCCGGAGAGCCCTCTGTTACCCCCGCCCCTGAAAGATGGGACTGACCATGTCACCTGCTCTGGACTTTATGGGTGTCTTATTTGTCTTCTCTGCTCCTCTCTGCTTTCTATACCAAAGCCTATACTCTGTAGTACACTATGTGTAGACTACTCTAACCTGTAATCTACAGTCTCTACAGTATACCATGAGGTACTCTACCCTAACCACATACATGCCCTTTAGGTAGCAGCTCGGTTTCAATATGGGTCATTGACAAACAGTAGTATATACCCTGCTTTTCTCATGGCTGTGACCAAATACATACCTGACAAGAAGCAACTTAAAGAGGGAAAGTTTTCTTTTGATTCATGGTTTAAATAAACACAGTCCGTTGTGGCAGGACAAATGTAATGGTTGAATGAGATATGTCCCACAGAGGTTCAGGTATTTAAACACTTGATCTTTACTTTGTGCTGATATGTCAGGAGGCTATGGGACCTTTATGATAGTAGCCTGGCTAGAAGTACATCACTGGGGCAGGCTTTGAGAGTTTGTAGCGTCACCTCATTCATAGTTCTCACTCTCTGATTTGTGTGTGTAGCTGAGATGTGACCTCTTGGCTTCCTGATCCAGATACCTGTCACCAAGCCTCCCCCACCATGATGAACTGTACCACGAAACTTTGAGCCAAGAAAAACTTCTCCTTTAAGATTTTATCTTTACTTATGTGTAAGCGTGTTACGTGTATGTGGATACTCACAGAAGCCAGAAGAGGGTGACAGATCTGCTGAAGTTGGAGCAACATTCAGGCGCACACAGTGATCTAACCTCTAATTTGCATAATAAGTTCCCCAAGAGGCCCAGGTGTTTATAGCTTGGATTCTATGTTGATACTCTTGGAAGGGACAGCCTGGTGGGAGGTCCTAGGTCACTAAGAATACACTCCTGTAGGGGTCATAGCATCCTAATCTCTTCCTTTCTCTTTTCCATTCCATGAGGAAGATGGCTCCACTCTACACAAGACTTCTGCCATGATGGGACTGCCTTCCTGTAGGCTTAAAATGATATGTCAATCAATTATGGAGACGCCTCTGAAATAATGAACCCAAATAAATCTTTTCTCTTTAAATTTAACTATCCCAGGTGTTTGTTATAGGAAAGGAAAGTTGGCCAACACACACACACACACACACACACACACACACACACACACACACACAAAGGGCATACACACTCAAACATGATGTTAAACATCAAGGGAAAACTTAAGTTCTAAAATAAGAAATTGAAACTAGGCAACCCTTTAAATCTGCAACATTGAATAGAATATTTGTTCCTTGTGTTTCAATTACCCAAAGAAAACACTATGAAACTCTCTAAATCTAATACCAATTTTATGGCTAGATTATTTTCATTTACTTGAATAAAGTCAGATGATAAAATAATATCATGATTTATAGAAGTTTCACTTATTGCAAAGGCTAATAAAAAAGAGAAACAAAATAATGATCAGTGTGTATGTCATGAATTTTTCTTTTGCCTTAGCTGTGTACAGAGGGGGTTTTAAGCAAGTACACAGCTGACCTATGCTTTCCAAACAAGTATGCTAATCTTCCACATGGCTCAGAAGCATTCCATCCATTGTTTTGTCTTTCATAGCTTTTTCCTTGGTCATAAAGCCTGCGTTCATTCACCTTCTTTCCACTGAAAGTATCTAGAGGATGAACACCTACTACTCTATCAGCCCCAAGCTATGGTTCCTGCTATAACTCCACAATAACCATGAACTTATTTATAAATGTGTTATTTCAGATTTAAGATGATCTTTCTGATGAGTATTTCGTTTATGAAGTTAGTCGACTAATTGGTTTTAAAAATACAAATTACCAGATTATATTGATGAATAAGAAAACTGTAACTGATGTGGATTGTCAGGTACATTGCAACAAGTCACGAAGAAACAGTAGCAATGCTGTTTGTGTTGCAGTGAAGTGTTGTGTTGAACAAAATTATGAAGGAGGATGAATAGAGATGGATGGAAACCACACTAACTAGAAATCCCAGGTGCAGTAAGAGAGAGATCCCAGGTGCACTGGGAGGTAACTCGGAGATCTCAGGTGTAGTAAAAAAGAGATACCAGGTGCACTGACCAGTAACACAGAGATCCCAGTTGCACTGACCAGTAACACAGAGATCCCAGGTGCAGTAACAGAGAGATCTCAGGTGCACTGGGCTGTAAAACAGAGATCCCAGGTGCAGTGACCAGTAACAGAGAGATCCCAAGTGCACTGACCAGCAAGAGGGAGGCATGTGGAAACAGACTTTCTTAACAGGCAGTAGCAGGAGATGGGGGGAGACAGTAATCAGAAGCTCACTGTCTATAGCTGCCCAAAAAAGACAGGGAGGAAAACCAGGGAGGAGGGATCAGGTCGCAGATGCTGAGCCCAGGCAGCTGTCCTTCCCAGTTCTAGCTCTGCCACCTGCCAGGGTCACTCTCCTCTAGAGACGACAGCAGCAACTGCCTCAGAGAATCCTGATATGTTGGGCATGATCAAAACCAGATATTCTCATTTCCAACCCCACAGAGGGGACAGGGCCTTGCTGAAAGGTCTTTGTGTGGAGTGATAAATGAATCACTCAGCACTCTGGGAAAGCACCCATAATCTTATCAGGGAAGGCCCCTCTTTCCACACCCTAGATGCCCTTCTCAGCAAGAGCACAGTTTGAACTGGCTTCCCCCTCCGCTCCAGCATTACAAGACAGCTGAAGGCCCTGGAACCAACCTTCCCACTTCAGTCATGGGTGGACATGGACAGAGCATAGGTGGAGAAAGCCATGGATTTGTTATTCTTGATGAATTACATCCTCATACCTTGTTTTTCTTACATGTGTAAAGTGTAAATCATAAGTGTGACTTGCTTCAGTTGTTAGGCTTAAGCGAGATGGTGACAACAAAAGCTGATAACCAGAGGAGCTGAGCAGACAGATATGGTGGTACACAACTGTAGTCCCATCACATGGAAGTGTGAAGCAAGAGGATTGCAAGTTCAAGGTCGAATTGAGATGCATGGTGAGAATCTTTCCACAAGGGAGGGAGGAGGGAAAACTGGACACAGCATCTAGTGAACATGTTATGCTTCAAAGGTCCAGTCCTTATCAACCAGTGGGATCAAGTTTAGTCATAGTACACACAACATAAAGAGTAACTCAACAGGACATAGTCTGACTACTTTAACCATTGCAATAATCCACGAGGGATTGCAATATTCCACAAGACCATGTCATTGTTCCCATTATACACATGAGAAAATCAAGATTTAGAACGATTCAGTAATTCACCAAGTCACACACGCCAAGAGTGACATGAGTCTACCTGATCCAGTGCACCCCCATATCCTCAGAATCCTGACCGAGTGACCAACCACATAACACAGTGTTGATCCCCAGGTCTGGGGCATCTCTGACCTCAAGCCCTCAGCCATGAGAATACTCAGTGAGAAGCCATATTCAACAGGAAGTATTTACCTATTACATTTAATCCACGGGGCACATGCTGCCCACTCTGCTCCTGCTACTTCTCGCTCCAGAAGAGTGAACGTTTCAGTGAGAATTCCTGTCTTCTCACACATTCTGCCTCCTCACCCCTAGCTCTAGACAGACTATCACCAGGTTGGTGGTGTGTCCCGCTCTCTTCTGAGCAGAATGGGTGGCATTGCTCTGTTCAAACCTTCTTTACCTCTACTGGTCATTTTCTCAGAGCCTGGGATAATTGTTTTCTTTCTGTCCCCAACACCTCTTATTTCCTTCACCCACTTCTGCGGTATTGTTTCCTTCAGAGGACTTCCCATTTATCCATTCTGAGGACACAAGGCCTACCCCTCTACAGAAGACTCCACAGAGCACCGCTGTGCCTCACCGACATCTCTTTGAAGACTTCCATGAAGCACTATTGCGGGAAAAATAACTTCTCTCTAAGCATATGACAGGTCTGAAAATATATCCAGGACTATCTCTTTGAAATGTATGGCATGTAGTCGGGGCTAGTTCTTTAAATCCTGATTCATCTCTGCTGACTCAGAGTAGCACTGGGGCATTTTACTTTTCTGGGTGTCTTCTGTACTTCAGGAGAGAGGAAGTGAGAGTCCCACAGTGACAGTGTGTATCTTCTCCAGTGTCAAGCTGAGTCCCGCCCTCTGGTGAGGCTAGATCGGAGGCAGACTTCAAGAGGGACAGGTCTGGATTTCCATGTAATCCTGGCATGTAACATGCAGGCCTGCCCCAGCATGCGATGTTGAAGTCTAGCATATGCATCATGTAGATGAACCCCCTCTGTTGTACTAGGATACCAGGACTTTTAAAGTTTTGCTCAGTTTTGAAAACCTTCCATGAGGCTGTGTCAGTCCGCAGACGTGTGACCTTCGTCCATAGTGAGAAAAGCATAAATTATTTTGATCCCTTTACAAAGTAAGCAAGGTATCTCAAACTATGAGTTATCTTTCCATCAACAAGACAAAGCATCCAAGACAAATCAAGTCAAGAGAGGAAAAGCATTTTTGCTCATTGTATCAGAGGCCCTGGGTCATAGTGGCATGGCCCTAGTGCTCTTGGACTGAGCCTCACATCGTGTCAGGTGTGAGGGGCAGAGGAAACCTGTCTACCTCCTAGCAGCCAGAAATTAGAGACAGAGGAGTAGCCAGAGTTCTGATCTCTACTTCAAGGTCACAATCAAATGACCTAACTTCCGACTATCAAGCTCCCCCTCCTGAAGGTTCCACTGCCGCCTGTGTGCCTTTGCAGAGCATTTCAGACCCGACACTCACTAGCTGGATTCAGAAGGAATTGAATAATTAATCTTTTCAACTGTGAAACACGCCTCATGGCGTTCACGATGGACTGCTGCTGTCGGTATTTTTATGATTTTTATTTAAATTTACTCTGCTTTGATTTCAGGAGTGATTTGCATTTCTATTTTCTCTTATTCTGCTGTCTGCCACTGAAACTGTTATAATAGCTATTTTCAGCAACCAGCTCCTTCTGGAGAGAGGCATCTCATGCTTTCATTACAAGTCCTCTAAGATATGGGGATTACCTGAGACCTCCAGGCTTCTCAATCCTCAGTTAACACTGTCAGAAGATGGTTTGGTGCATCTCTGTGTGTTAGCTTGGTTTCTCAAACATATTTGGTTCATGTCACAGGATTAGCTTATTTAGGGCTAGTTAAAAATGTTCAGTGTTTCAGAGTGTGTACTGTTCTTGAAGAAGACCAGAGTTTGTTTCTAGCACTCATGTCAAGTGGCTTATGACTACCTGTAACCCCAACTCCAGGAAGATCTGATGCCTTTGGCTTCCACGGGCAACCGTACTCATCTGCAGGTGCACGGAAGTACACATACACACACACACACACACACACACACACACACACACAAAAAAAATTTCAAAATAATTGAAATAGTTTTTAAAAATTAACTTATTGGTACATACTGTGTTTAAGTTTTAAAAGTCACCCCACACACTAATTTAGTGAGTACAAGTTATTGCTCCTCTGGGAGAAAGGAGGCTAAGCTCTTGCAGTTCTCTGATCACAACGCTTTCACCGACTATCGTATGTTTCTGTCACCTAACAGCATACACTTATTACGAACAATTGGTTGCACGTACTTTGGATGATTTTAAAGCAGGAACTTTAGAGGATATTCTGCTCTGTGGCATCATAACACAAGTCAGTCTCCCATACTCCAGAAAACCACTCCTCCATGAAACCCTTCATCATCACCCTTATCAGGTATTTTCTAAAATTTTCTAGATTTCTGATTTGCAGAATCTTACTTGACTACCAGTGTCACACATATCACCTGGCACAACTAGTGTGAGGTGGGGGTGTGAGTCAGCCAGTGTTGGCCCAGAGGCTAATGAGCATCTGACAGACCCTGGGTCACATGACAGAACTTGGAATTTCTTTGCTTGCATCCTTAAAGCAATGCTACTTGATGCTTTTCTTCACTGTTATCTCGGGCATTTCAAGTTCAGCCACATTTAAAATATTTTCCACAGCCCTATCATAACTTGCAGGTGTCACATTTTTAATTTCCTGGTGGTTTCCTGTATGGAACAGTGAATTTCTTCTTCCTATAGGGAGAGGAGATAAATCATTGACTCATTAATATTCCTAATGATGGCTCTCTAACACATGGATTTTCCCAGAAGGCCCAACATAGCCTTAGGTTTAAGAACACTAGAGGGAATTTAGACCAAGGTTTACCATCCACTATAGAGACTGAAATATCAAAAATTCAAACAAAAACTTTAAAAATGAGAAGACACAATACAACACTAGAGAGAGAGAGAGAGAGAGAGAGAACAAAAAAGAAAAAGGACTAATAGTGTGAATGTTGAAACAAGAAAAGCAGAGTGAGCTAGATAGCCATGGGAAAAGTCTGTAATCCCAACAACAAGGAGGTTGAGGCGGGATTACAATAAACTCAAGGCCACCTTAGGCTACACAATAAATCCTGTCTCAAAATAAATAATAATACTAAGGCAGACGACAGCCATGTCCAACTTCCTCTGGAAACATTTGGGCCAACCAGTTCAGGTTTTTCCCTGCTCTACACAAGAGCAACCTAGAAATTCAACATTTACCAAAAAAAATCCATCTGGTGGGCAGTAGATGGATGGCAGTAGGTGGATCACCAAGCATGGAATCCAGGCATCAAGACAATACCCACCCATACATGCAGTATGTGTTCATGACTGTGGGGGATATGGGAGGGTGTGCTTGTGTGTGTTCTACTGCTCCATTATCAGCTAGCAGTCTGTTGATTATTCCTCAAGTACTCTAGGAGGTTTGTTGTTTTTTTTTTATTGAAATTCAGTATTGTATCTAATTAGTAGGTGTTGAATAAATATTTGTGATTCAACTGACAGAAATGTTCAAGTTTCATAAAGCATCCTGGCATAAAATGTGATGCTAGTGAAGGAGAGCTCTGATGGATGGCTTGTATGTATTCCTCACAAAGTGAGCCATGCTGAGGGTTGTTACTGACAGAGTGATCCCATGAGAGTATGATCTGAAGAGCAGTGTTCACTCCTTCTGATGCCAAGATAGGAGAGATTGCCCAGCTCATAAACCTGAAGAGAAAACAAAAAACAAAAAACAAACAAACAAACAAAAAAACCCAACTACTCCACGGGTAGTTTCCTATACAAAGAACAATCAGTACAGTTAATATGCTAAGCTACATGCAAAGGCTAAAGCTAAGGGACCATTTAAAAAGATGGAAATTTTGAGCTCAGGAGGATAGAGGGGTCTTCCAAGGAGCCTGAATCTCAGGGTCACCCTAAAGGAAATGCTTGTGGGAAACACCGATACTTGTTTTAAAGATGTTTAGGAAAGCTCTGGTTGTTTGTTGAGAACACAAACATCTAAAAAAAAAATGTCTTCACAATATGGACACAGGCTAATAATTAATCTGATGTTAAAAGTGAGAACATACACACACGCACACAAAAAAATAATGAGAACCGGAAATCTCTGGGTAACTACAAGCAAGTGAGATGCAGTAAATAGCATTATGGTTCATATGTTTCGATTAATGTAAGATCACCTAAAATTATAATTATCTACAGTCAAATGACAATGTTTCTAAATGTAGATGAATTTACCCAAGCATATTTAGTAAGAACTTTACTAAGAAAATTCTCACAAGCTAACATGTTTTAAAAGACGTTGGGTATATTACCTACTTCTCACAGGGCAGTGACAAATGCCTGACAGAAGCTACTTCCGAGAGGGTTTGTTTTGGCCCATGGTGGTGAGTCTATCCTGGTAGGAAAGTCATGACCGTGAGGCAGCCCACAAGACAGCTCCAGGAAGCACAGAGTCAGTGTCAAGCTCACTTCCTCCTGTCCTTTACACGCCTTCCAAGACGCCAGTCTATGTGATGGAACCCCACCCCACCTTCAGGGTTGGTCTTTCCTCTTCAGTTAAACATCTCTGGAAACATCCTAGCCAGACCCAGAGGCATGTCTGCCAGGTGATTCCAAATTAAGTTGACCTGACAATAAAGATGAACCATCATATTGTGATATAAATACATTTACTTCACAGAGTAAAAGAAGATGGTGGGAGTGGAGATAAACTTGAGGAACAACAGCTTCTATATGACATGTAAAGCAAAAGGCTGGCAAAGAGCATCGAGGACAAGTCTGTAGATGTAGTAGAACTGCAAACCCAGCATACAGGTGTCCAGCTGTCTCTGCACTCAGACAGAAGCTGAAACAGGAGATTCCCACAAGTTCAAGGCCAGCTTGGGCTACATTTCGAAATCCTGTTTCAAGATAGCCAACAAGAAAGAGAAGGGCTAGGAGGAAGAGGAAGAGAAAGAGAAAACCTCTAATGAGGTTGGTTCCTTGAGCATGTACCCGTTTGTAGTTCTGTCCCACAATGAATCAGGGCGAGCATGTGTGACCAGCAGAGCCCATGGTTGTGACTTTCAAGGCTGAACCTAAAGGAAACCACCTGCCCATCTATGCCTGCTCCCGGCAGGAGAGCCAGATGCAGTGCTGTATAGTTCACAGAGTTAGGAGGTATACATACTGTATTCCTGCTGGGGCAGGAAAAAAGAATTATAAGTGTCTAAAGTCATTCTTCCAGAGCAAGAGGCGTACTTATATTATTTATGTTGCTTTTTTCCCTCTTTTATGATGGGATTTGGCCAATGGAGGAATGACCTTTTTGGAACAGAGTGTTCTAAGGTAAAGGATCTAAAAGGAATGTATAAATATAAAAAGTAGGATACGGGGACATTTCATTTCAAACAGGAGGCATACTAGGCCACATTTACCCTTTTCTCTTACTTGAATTAGCTGCCTTGCTTTGTAAGAAAGCTTACAACACAGCAGTTCACCACCGTAAACCTCCGGAGTAAAACATCACTTTATCTACATTGAATGCTTGTGCAGACATGCATCCACTTTTAAAATCCTGGCCAAAAGCCTGTAAAGTAATTATAACCTTGAAAAAGATCCAACCCTCACAAATGCTACACATAAATTTTTTTCCAGAGGAACAGAATGATCTAGCAACAACAACAACAAAAAATCCATAAGCTATCAGGACCCAGCTTTAATTCCATCAGTGAGCTGGCACCTTATAGTCCAAAAAGAAAAAAAAATGTATGGGGAGGTGGAGTGAGAAGTTCCCATTTGGCTCCTGGGTTTAATGGAGCTTCTGGAAATTGCTACGCCCAAGGCCCTGCACTGTAACTCTCACCGTTCTCCAGCACAATGAGATAAGCACATAGGTAAGGCCACAGCAAATTATCAGTGCCCTGTGTCAGATAGGGGCCAAATCCACTCAGGACCCACAGGATATGGAAAACAGACCAAAGTAATGCTCTCCCCTCTGCTTTGATAGGTACTTTTCTTATTGCTATAACAAAACACTTGACTAATAACACTTATTAATATAAGATCGCCTAAAAATTATAATTGCCTACAGTCAAATGACAATGTTTCTAAATGACCAAGAAAGTATAATTTTTCTTGGGTAATTTAAATAAGACTTTACTAAGGCATTTTTCATCTCAACAGTGATTGAGAGATGGAAAATTAATCCAAAACTGTTAAGAAGCTGAAAGATAACGTCACACACTCTCTAGACGTGAAGTTTATTGGAGATGTTATCTCCAATTCCATAAAAGCTAGTCAACTCCAAGAAGACTGTTGCACAACAACAGTGATGACATAATCTACTTCTGCATTTCATTCCATTGAAAACCTAACCAGCGCTGCCTCGGAAGGCTGTCCCCTAACTTTGGAGTAGCACGTCTTATTGATAAAGTCGATGTTTGAGCCACATACTTGCGACTCATCAGCAAGCAATACCAATCCACCATGATGAAAGAAATATAAATGAAGGGAAATTCCTTTCGTACACCTGTACAGGCTTCAATCATTATACAGTTTCCTTATCTGAGAATTATGCCATTTCTCCCCCATACAAGCCTTGATTTGAAAGGACGTGATGCCGTAGACGTCATATCATCTTGAGCAAAGTGACTTCTTGAGACACAATCTGGTGCTACACAACACTTGCCGTGTCACCTAAAACAGACACCGAGCTTCGGAACTTTCTCAGGAGCAAGCCAGAAAAGAAAACAACTTCATGTGCATCTTCATATCTTCTTGTCCGGGTAAAACGAGAAATTGCTTAGTCATCACTTGTTCTAGCTCAGAGTCTGCCAGCTGCCTGAATGCGACAGACAGGAGTTAAATCTCAAACCATACAATTAGCCGAGCATTATAGATCAGCCAGCTACACCAGAATGATGTAGAGGATGCAGGTGGGGTGAACAAATAATCCTTGTTCTTGTCTTTACCAGAAGTGCTACCAAGGAAACACATGGCCTGTTTGCTTCCCCATTCAAGGGAATTATCAACAGAAATAAGCTGTTATTTCACTCTTAAGATGATCAAGATAAGGAAGGCTGGACTTTGGAAACCAGGCTACGAGTGTTTAATACCTGTATAAGAGCAGGAACCTAAGACCTAATTCCTGTGCGGTCACCTTGCTTCTAATTGCTCCCATGTCTAGGAGCAAATGTCTCTTGGAACAAAGGTCTCAGGTCTCACTGGTCAGTACTCTTCTTCAGCCACATGCATCCAGCTGTACGTGTTCAGAAATGATTATAAGAAGGTTTCCATTAATCTTCATGTTCTTTGGAAGAAAATTAGTTTTCAAACCTTAAATCAATTACTAGGTATGAGTGATAGCACAATTTCTCCATCCCATGGGATGGAAAATCAATCATACCACAAAGGCTCCTAACACCGTTCCTTAAATATTAAACTTCTTTCAAGATACAAATGGATATAAAGAACTCACTGGAGATCATCAATGGCAAGCCGCTACGAATATGCAGGATTCAAATTGGTTTTTAAAAATTTCAGAACTCTTGCTCTGTTTTTCTAAAAGGAATTATTAATATCAATATGAAAAGGCTTCAGTATCTCCAATCTTTGCATTTAAATATCACGTTCGTTCTGACACATAACTTTTTCTTTTTAAACATGGGGATCTAAGTCAAAGGCAACCACAGCTGTTGCCACAGACAAGAGAGTTCTCTTGACACTGCCTTCAGGTTCCTCCACCATTAGGTTCTGGTCCATCTCCCTGTGATTCAGACTGTTACACTCATTCACCTGGAAGTCATAGATCCTCATGTTAATTACTGTGCTCCTTCTGCCTAGAACCTTCCCCACCTCCCTTTGAGGCCAGTATGGACTACAGAGCAAGTTCCAGGACAGCCAGGACTACACAGAGAAACCTTGTGTCCACAAAACTAACAACAAAAATCTCCATTAGGATCTGCTCCAGCTGAGCTCCCCACTGTGGGAGATCCGTTGGCCCATGGCTCACAATGCTGCCCCTCACTTTTATCACTACACTTCATACCACTTTCCCACCATTGTGTAAGCGATCATCTAGCCCATGCCAGGAAGTCCGTCTCCTGTGTGTGTTCATAACCATGGATGGCAGGAGTTGTCTGTTGTCTTACACAACTACCCTATCTTCTCAGCCCATCCCCTATCCACAAAGCTGGGTTGGATGAGGTCAGAGTCTGCACTCACAGAGTAGGAAAAGACAGTCTTTGAAGAAAAGGGAAACGAAGACCATCAGGACAGAAGGCAAAAAAGGATTTTCAGGGGCTAGAGAAGGCACAGAATGAATCAGGTTTTCCACTTGCTCTGTCTAGAAGCCAGTACCCCACACACACACTTGGTGAATTCCTGTACCCTTCCGTAGTCCCCAGTTTTTGCTTATGCAACTTTGAAAGCATTTCAGTTTTTAGTGAGGCACTAATATACGTGAGGTGATAACTAGCTGTGTCTCAGCTCAAAGACACTCCCTCTCCGATCCCATCGCCAAGAAGAGACTCTAGGTTCTCACCTGCCATGGAGGAAAAAATTGCTTTTTTTTTTTCCTCCAAAGAACTGCAGTCTGTAGCTTTATAAGTATTTCTAAGAATACCAGAAGGAACTGTGGAGGTAGCTTAAACAGAAATACCACCTCATTGCTGTCGTTTTCAAGATTTAAAAACTGGGAACCAGAGAAACTAAACCACTAGCCAGATGTCACACAGGCAGTCACTATCCTGTTCTAACAGATGCTTTTAACTCGGAATGTATGTAAAACATACTTTTAACTCGGAGCGAACAGGGAAGTATCTACACAAGGACACTGGCATGTTGGAGGTTGGTCTAATGCTGCTATGTATTTAAACGTTAAATAGTGGCTCCCAAGATCTGGTTGCCCCTGATGAGCAGATCCTCATGTACACCAAGTGATGCTGTGCAAACTTTTCTCCCCGACTTAAAACTATTGGTTAAATAATGGTGGCTACAGCTATAGAAAGAGTTCCAGTTTGCGAGCTGGGATCACAGGATGGGACCATGAGGAAGGAGGAGCGAGGAGAAGACAGAAAACAGGTGGTCTCTATTAGATGTGATGGCCCAGGAGCACAGGAGTAAAATGCCCCGCCCCCTGCTCTCCCCTCCCCAGGACAGACTGCTGGAACAGAAATAACCTGGGCGAGATTCAGACAGCAAGTGTTTGGGGAGCGCAGCTGAGAACTACCAGTCTAGCGATAGAGAAAATTAGATTAGAGGTAATCCCTCAGTAATTGTGCTAGAGCTGATTTAAAAAAAAAAAAAAACAAAACAAAAAACCCATAGGACTCTGCCATGATTATTGGGGGTCTGGCCGGGTCATGTTAATAATGGATGGAGTTTATTAAAATCCATTTACACTCGCCTTTAGCAGAGCACAGTATGAGATGCCCTACATCGTGAAGGACAATGGGAAGGTGGTCCCTAAGGCATTCTACGCTCTGGTCTCACCATGTTAATGCCTGTATCTTCTGCCTCAAGAATACTAGGGCCTCTCGGCCTCAGTGTTTCTTTGTTCATTTTTTTAAGTTATAAACTGGGTGACTTAGCAAAGAATTATTGGAGTGAGGCAAACTGTATTAGAGACAAAGGTCTGCATAAAAATTTTAAAAGTCATATTAACCAAAAATGTACACGATCATAGCCCAGATTGTGATTCTTTTCACGCCCCTCTGCAAAAATCACTTAAAAACTAAAGAATATGAAGAAAATCTCTGATAAAAATTAAGACTACACAAAGCTCCATCAATCAACAGTAAAACATATTGATAATTCATTGGGGCTTAGCTGGGTCCCCAGGTCATAACATCAACACATAACCAGAGACGGTTGTTTGGTTTTTATTTCCTTTTCAAATTATGATAAATTAAGTGTCTCCTTCCCCTAGAAGCCTAGGTTTATATTCTCTCTAAATATCTCACCAATACTTTGGAGGTTAACTCTTTAAACCTCACAGTAGAAACTGATGCTGAAGGTGACTTCAAAACCTATGTGCATTTTTCAGCTTAACAAAAACAGCAAAGACTGTGCCATCGAAGATCTTCTAAAACCCTATTTCCCAAAACCTTCCTGTATGAACATAAAGTTTGTCTATCTAGAAATTAGTAAAAATATGAAGGCAATGAAATGGCTGAGTGGACAAGGTAATTTGTCATGCAAGTCTGGCAACGCAAGTTCAATTCTCACAACCCACGTAAAGGTGGAAGGAGAGAACTCCACAAAGTTGGCCTCTGACCTCTTGTGGCATGTGAACCACAAACATTACTACTACTACTACTACTACTACTACTACTACTACTACTACTACCACTACTACTACTACTATTACTACTACTACTACTACTACTATTCCTACTACTACTACTATTACTACTACTACTAATAATAATAATAATAAACAATTTTAAAATTAGTAAAATATATTTATTTTTGCTTATCAATAAACAAGGTATCTGTTTATTTAATTAATACTGCTTCATTTCAAAGTGCTGTGATGTGGACCTGGAATGTTCTCCAAAGTCCCATACACTGAAAACTTGGTCCTTGCTTAGTATTTCCGGAGCATGGTGGAAACTTTAAGAGGCAAGACCTAGTAGAAGGTCCTTACAGCATTAGGTGTGTGTCCTCGAGGGGACAGAGAGATCCTGGTCTCTTCTTCTCCTTCTCATTCACTTCTCTGCCATGAGGAAAATGGTTTTGCGCCACAAACATCCCCTCCAGAATGTGCCACTGAGGCCCAAGGCAATGGAGCTAGAGCTATGGGCGGAGGGACTGTCACTATGAAGCTTGTGACCAGGTCTTTAAAACGTTGAGCCACAGTAAACTTTTGTGCATTAGAAGTTGGTCATTCTGGGTATTTGTTATAGTAACAGAAACCCAATTATATAAGCAGAGACTCAAGGAGAGGGAGGGAGAGGGAGAGACAGAGACAAAGACATCAAGAAAAGTATTTTTAAAAGTTTTGGTCACAGGAAACGAATAATCACAGCAAAGCTGTTCAGTCAGTCCTCATAGATTAGACACACACCCTTCTGTGAGGAACTTGCACTGACGCAAGCCTCCCATTCTAAACAACGCTGGGCATTACCTTATCCCAGCACATTTTTCTTTTTATTATGTATTTCTTTATACTGCTTTTGTTTCCTCTCAAATGCTCATAGAAAGAAAGCAAATAATTTATATCATAAACACATCAAGCTAAGAGTTTACCATTTTCCTACTTAAAGAAACAGGAGATGCTGTAGAAGGAAATACCCCCACCCCAGGAATACTTCTCCAATGCTATCATAGGATGAAACCCAAACCTGAACCCTTATAGTGACCTCTACACCAAGTTGTCTCCATGACTTTCTTATATTACACACTTCTTCCTCCTCACAGTAGCCCTAAGGTGCAGCTAGTAGTGTGTCAGCCATTGCATATGTAAGGAAACTGAGTCACAGAGAGCTTTATCAAGTCACCCATGATCAACCTGGTAAGTGGGATTGCGGGACAAGAACTCAGCCTGTTTGACATGAATATGTCCATGCCCTTAGCCACTCTTAATACTGCCTACTACCTAGGGAGTATTTCCTTTTTTATAAGAAAAGAAATTTATATACAAAATGGTTACTATAGTTCTTGACCATAAGAAGCCAGCCTGCGGCGGCTACAAAAATGACCATGCTGGCCATTGGGTTGATGTTCATGAGCAATGATGCTTATTGATGAACTATAAAACAATATTTAGATGTTTTAGGTTATTTTTAATGTCTACTTTCTATGTTCTTTCTACTGGAGAAAAAAACTTGGTTTCTAAGTTCTTTTAGATTGCAAAGATGTACTTCCTGGCTTAAAATTATGTTCTTATGGAGGAGAACTATCTATGTCTCTTCCGTGTTTTCCCAATATAAAAATAAGCAGATTGATACTTTTATAATTGTGATCTTCCACTGAAAACACACACATGTGCCCTACAGCAAAACCAGAAGCACCTACATCCCCATAGGACAGCTTTCAATGCATGTTCCTGGAGATATATTGAAAACAGATGCCCGAATCTGATTAGTTTCAACTGAGAAGGGAAGATTTTTATCTTTCATTGATGGAAATTCACATGGGTGATGAAAAATTGCCAACTCTCATCCAATCTACATGAAGCAAAATGAGCCAAGAAAATAGTAGCTAGAGCCTCTACCAGATGCTGCTCGTGAGTTAAAGGAATTTTGTCTCCTTCACATATGATTTATTTGGAAGAGCTTTTAGTGATAATTTTCAAATGAAGCCAAGAAGCGTCTTATTGAAATGAGGTGTGTCGGTGCTGAGCTCAGTCTAAGCAGCAGCCCAGCTCCAAACAAGCATTAAATTGAACACATCAGAAGAATCTATGCTTTACTTCACACACTGGGGACTCAATTAGAAGGAATAACTAGTCTTTCATATATACATAGATGATAGGTAGAGATTGATAATAGATGACTGATAGATAAGATGATTTATTGATAAAGATGATAGATAAATGGATGATAGACATATGATAGATTGACATATGATGATGATAGATAGATAGATAGATAGATAGATAGATAGATAGATAGATAGATAGATAGATAGATAAAGATTAGAGACAACTCAGCCACTATAAAGGAATTTAGGAGACCTGCTTAGGCATTCAACTATCCAAAGAACAATAGAGCAAAATTCTCTGAGACAAGCCTCCCTAAAGACAATCTCCAAAGGAAGGTAGTATAGCCTTAAGAAAATGAGTAATGCCAGTGCTTCCTAAATTCCTTAATGAATCCCATTATTTCCTCTTCTCCTACAATCAAGCAGGTCAACCTTAGATATGCCTCATTAATTATTCTTTCGAGAAACTCAGAGGCCCTTGACACAGCCTACTTTAAACTCAGAAGTCCTCACCATAGCCTCAGCTGCAGCAACCTACTGCTAGAGAGGAATAAAGCCAAGAGAAAGAAACATGCTATTCAGGTCAGCAGACCTGGGATGCTGACAAGACCTCTGCAAGGACCCAGGTCACATGCTAAGTACCAAGCAGCCCAGCTCTCACATGCTAAGTATCAACTGATTGGGGCAACTGATGAGACCCAAAGAAGCAGATTAGCTGCACTTAGCTACCAATGGCCTACCTAGGAGCCCTGTGCACATATCAGTGAGATAGATGACCATCACCACCTGTTTTTGCAGTAAGTCACACACAGGGCAAACACACAGGACAGGCTTGAAGAGGGAGACCCTTCACTGCTTCAGTCCAGGTCTCTAGAACAACCCCTGAATATTCCAGCACAGCTGAAGCACATGCAAAAGACCTTAAAGTCACCTTTATGAATATGACAGAGGTCCTTAAAGAGGAAATGAGGAGTAAACTCCTTAAAGAAACAGAGGAAAAGACAAACAAATTTTGGAAGAAATGAGTAAAAAAAATCCTTAAAGAAAGCCAAACAGTTGAAGGGCATGAAGGAAATTATTTAAGACCTGGAAATAGAAATAGAAGCAATAAACAAAACACAAACTGAGGAAATTCTAGAAATGAAAAACCTAGGTAAGTGAACAGTAACTATAGGGACAAGCTTCACCAACAGACTATAATAGAAGAGAGACTCTCAGGCACTAAATAGTTGCATTGGTCAAAGAAAATATTAAATCTAAAAAACTCCTGACACAAAACATCCAGGAAATCTGGAACACTATAAAAAGACCAAACCTAGGAATAATAATAAAAGACTAATCCCAGCTCAAAGCCCCAGAAAATTAAAAAAAAAACATAAAAGAAAATTTTCCTATTCTAAAGAAGGAGATGCCTATAAAGGTACAAGAAGTTTCCAGAACACCAAATATATTGGACCAGAAAAAAAAGTCCTGTCAACACCCAACAATTGAAACATAAAGCATATAGAACAATGAAAAATATTAGAAGTTGCAAGGGGAAAAGCAAATAACATACAAAGGTAGGTCTATTAGAAAGAGATCTGATGTCTCGATGGGAACTCTAAAAGCCAGAGGGCCTGGACAGATATCCTACAACTCTAAGAGGCCATAGATGCCTTCCCACATTTCTATGTCCAGCAAACTTTCAAATACCATAGACAGAAAAAATAAGATATTTCATGACAAAGTCAAATTTAAACAATATCTACCTACAAATATGGCTCTGCAGAAAGTGCTAGAAGAAAAACTCCAACCCAAGGACATTAACTATACCCATAAAATAAATAAGTACAAACAAAATCAAAAGGAGGGAAGCACACCCACCATCAACACCACCAGCAGCAGCAGCAGCAACAACAAAACAGGAACTAACAATCATTGGCCATTGATATCTTTCAACATCAATAGACTCAATTCCCCCAATAAAAAGACATAGACTAACAGAATGGGTGTAAAACAGGGTCTATCTTTCCGCTGAATACAAGAAACATACTTCAACATCAAAGACAGGTATAACCTCAGAGTAAAGAGTTGGAAAAAGATTTTCCAAGCAAATGGACCTTAGAAGCAAGCTAGTATAGCTATTCCAACATCTAACAAAATAGACTTCAAACTAAATTTAATCAAAAAAGACAGATACAAACTCATCAAAGGAAAAATCCACAGAAATGATGTTTCTATTTTTAACATGTATGCTCCAAATGCAAGGGCACCCATGTTTCTAAAAGAAACTTTCCTAAAGCTTAAATCGCACATCAATCATCACACATTAATGGTGAGAGACTTCAATACCCCACTCTTACTATTTAGACAAAACTAAACAGAGAAATATTGGAGCTATCAGACATTACAGATATTTACAGAACATTTCACCCAGACATAAAAGAATATACTTTCTTCTCAGCACCACACAGAACTTTCTCCAAAATTGACCATATACTTGGACACACACACACACACACACACACACACACACACACACACACACAAAGGTTTAAATAACCCCCTGCTTCCTAACCCCCTGCTTCCTATCAGACCACCAGGGATTAAAGCTGGGTTTCAACAACAACAGAAACTTTACAAATTCATGAAAACTGAACAACTTCCTACTGAATGACTTCTGGGGTAAGATAGAAAAGAAAGGAAGAAAGAAGGAAAGAAAGAAAGAAAGAAAGAAAGAAAGAAAGAAAGAAAGAAAGAAAGAAAGAAAGAAAGAAAGACATACATACGTTAAAGACTTCCTAGAATTCAATGAAAATGCACAATATACCCAAACTTCTGGGACACATTGAAAGTGATGGCAAGTGGAAAGTTCACAACATTAAGTGCCTACATAAAAAAATTGGAGAGGAGAATGAATAAATAATGCACCTGAAAGCTCTAAACCAAAAAGAAACAAGAATACCCCAAAGGAGTAGAAAGCATAATCAAACTGATAGCTGAAATCAATAAAATAGAAAATAATACAATGAATCGATGAAAAACAGATTTTGTTCTTTGAGAAATCAACAATATTGACTAACTGAAAGATGGAGAGATAATATCCAAATTAACAAAATCAGAAATGGAAAGGGGAATACAACAACAGACACCAAGGAAGTAAAGAGAATCATGAAGATAGATATTTAAAAACCTGTATTGAGCCAAATTAGAAAATCTAAAAGAACTGGATAATATTCTTAATACATAGCATTTACAAAAGTTAAATCAAGATCATAAAACAACTAAAATAGACCTATAATCTCTAGTGAAAAAGAAGCAATCATTAAAATATCTCTCAACCAAAACCAAACAAAAACAAAACAACAAAAAAAGTCAAAAGCCTAGGACCACATAGTTTTAGTACAGAATCCTACCACACCGTCAAAGAAGAGTTGATGCCAATACTCCTCAAATTATTTCACAAAATATAATCAGAAGGAATATCTTGGGGTAACCCTAACCTAGTAAGTTAAAGACCTGTATAACAAAAACTTCAAGTCTTTGAAGAAAGAAAAAGATAGCAGATGGAAAGATTCCCCATGCTCTTAGATTGGTAGAATTAGCATGATAAGAATGGCCATCCCATCAAAAGCAATCTACAGATTCAACATGCTCTCCATCAAAATTCTAACACAAATCTTTACACACTTTGAAAGGATAATACTCAACTTCACATTGAAAACCAAAAAGTCTAGGATAGCTGAAAAAACAATCCTGAATAATAAAAGAATTTCCTGAGGTATCACCATCCTTGACTTCAAGCTATATTACAGAGCTATATAGTAATGAAAACTGCATAGTATTGGCATAAAAAATGACACATTGATCAATGGAATTGAAATGAAGACCCAGACAGAAATCCATACACCTATGGACACCTGATTTTTTGATAAAGAAGCCATAAATACACAATGGATAAAGGAAAGCTTCTTAACAAATGATCCTGGTCTAACTGGATGTCAGTGAGTAGAAGAATTCAAATTCATATCTATCACTCTGAACAAAACTCAAGTCCAAGTGGATTAAATAACTCAACATAAAACCAGATATACTGAATCTGATAGAGGAGAAAATGAGGAATAGCCTTGACCACATGAACACAGGAGACAACTTCCTAAACACCAACAGGGCAAGCACTAAGACAATTAATAACTGGGACCTCAAAAAACTGAAAAGCTTCTGTAAGACAAAGGACACTGTCAATAGGGACGAAATGGCAGCCTACAACATGGGAAAAGATTTTCAACAAATTCACATCTGACAAAGGGCTAATATTGAAAATATATAAAGAACTCAAGAAACTAGACATCAACAAACCAAGTAATCTAATTTTAAAGTGGAGTGCAGTTCTAAACAAAGAATTCTCAATAGAGAAATTTCAAATAGCTAAGAAACACCTACAGAAATGTTCAACATCCTTAGCCATCAGGAAAATGCAAGTTAAAACTACTTTGAGATTCCATCCCATACCTATCAGAATGACTAAGATCAATAACACAAATGACAGCTCATGCTGGCAAGGATGTGGAGCAAGGGAGCACTCCTCTATCATTAGTGGTAGTGCAAATTTGTACAGCCACTTTAGAAATCAATATGGTAGTTCCTTGGAAAATTTGGCATCAATCAACTTGGGCATATATGCAAAAGACACTCCACCCTACCACAAGGACACTTACCTAACTATGTTCATATCAGCTTTATTCATGATAGTCAGAAACTGGAAATAACTTAAATGTCCCTCAACAGAAGAATGGATAAAGAAAATGTAATACATTTACACAGTGGAGTATTATTTCACTATTTAAAACAATGACATCATGAAATTTGCAGGCAAATGGATGGGATTAGAAAAACATCATCCTGAATGAGGCAATCTAGACCCAGAAAGACAAACATGATGTGTACACACTTATAAGTGGATAAGTGCTAAGTAAAAAATAACCACGTTATGATCCACAGACCCAGAGAGGCTAAGTTACAAGAAGGGCTGTAAGGAAGAAGGCATGGATCTCCCTGAGAAGGGAAATAGATCTTGTGGGTAGACAGGTGGCAAATAGGAATGGGAACAGAAGGACCCGGTAAGTTAATGGTTTGAATATGTTTGGCCTAAGGAGTAGCCCTATTTGGAGGTGTGACTTTGTTGGAGGAAGTGTGTCACTGTGAGTGTTGGCTTTAATACCTTTATCCTAGCTGCCTGGAAGCCAGTCTTCTCCTAGCAGCCTTTGGATGAAGGTGTAGAACTCTCAGCTCCTCCTGCACCATGCCTGCCTGGATGCTACCATGTTCCTGCCTTGATGATAATGGACTGAACCTCTGAACTTGTAAGTCAGCCCCAACTAAATGTTGTCCTTATAAGAGTTGCCTTGGTTATACTGTTTACAGCAGTAAAACCCTAAGACAGTGAGGGAGTGACAGAAGGAGTAAATATGGGGAAACATACCTGAAATTGGGTGGCATTTAGAGGTCAGGGGAGTAGCGATGTGGAAGTAGTTTAAATACTCAACAACATTTAGACTGTTTGGCCTTCTAAGAATCCTGTGAAGTGGGCATTGTTAGGAAAGCTGAAGCACCCTGAGGTGGAGCCATCTTAGAGCCAGGCAGTCGGGAGGTCACATAGTACGGATGCAGGATGCAGCAGAGGGAGAGCTTGAGCCAGCTGTGTGGCCTCAGTGCCTCGAGTGCCAGTCCCTGCTGTCACAGCTGTGGGGACACTGTTGATGTGGATTTGCACCTGAGCCCCTGACTGCAGTCTTTATAAGCTCTCCTCCACCCCACTCTGCCCTGTTGACTTTCCGGTTCCCCATGCTTTCCTGGCTTTCACAGTGACTGACAGCCATGACGACAGGCCTCCCAGCTTTAGTTCTAAAGAAATGAGTGCTAGGAAAAGTGTTACTTTTCAGATTTTGTTTTAATTTATTTCATAAGTTTTGGCCTTGGGGTGGGAGTGGGGCTCTTCATTTTTGTCTTTTTATTTATTTATTCTTCTCTCATGCAATAAATCCTGACTGCAGTTTTCCCCCCCCTCCCGTCCTCCCATCGCCCCATGCCCCCGTCTCCCCTCTTCTTCAGATCCACTGCTCTTCCATTTCCCTTCAGAAAAGACCAAGCCCCTTAGTGATGTCAACCAAACATGGCATAACAAGATGCATTAAGACGAGGCGCAAACCCTCATGTCAAGGCTGGACAAGGCAACCTAGTAGAAAAGAAAGGGTCCCCTGAGCAAGCACAAGAGTAAGAAACATCCCCATGTCCTCTGTTAGGAGTCCCACAAAAACACCAGGCTAGACGACCACAGCATGTATACAAAGGACTCATCTAAATGCTGTGTTGTTGCTTCAGTCTTTCTGAGCCCCTATGAACTCTGCTTAGTCTGCATTCTCCTGGTGTCCAAATGTAAGACTTGACCTGAGCCTTAACTACTGGAAGACTCCAGTGAATGAGACGTAAGACCAGAGATCGATGCAAAAGCAAGAGGTTTATTATTCCAGCGAGCTGGGGTCTGCCTACATTGGGAAGAGAGGTGACCCCGAACTATCCGTTAGTACAGTTTTTATACATTTTATAAAGGGTGGGTTACAGCAATGGTGATTGGGCACACAAGCATTGGTGGCCTCAATTGACCTTTAGGTTGCTGCTGACTCGGTTAGCGTTGGGGTCCTTGATCTACATTTCTGGAGCTGCCATTAGATAAAGTTGGGACAGCCCTGCCTGGAAGGAAAGGGCTGCCTGGCATCTTGGAGACATTCCAGGAACTGTGCCAGAGGAGATTGGGACATTCCTTCCTGGATTGGAGGAGCTGTTTGGCGCCCTGAGGTTAGTGGAAAATTACTAACCCTTTCCTTTCACCTTCACCCCTCTGGCTCCTATAATCTTTCCTCCCCCTCTTCTGTGGGTTGTCTCGGCTCTGCCTGATGTTTGGCTGTGTGTCTCTTGCTCCCATCAGCTGCTGGGGGAAACCACTCTGATGACTGGGCTAGGCACCAATCTATGAGTAGAGCAGAATACAATAAAGAATCATTTCCTTTACTTTTGTTTTCTTCTGAGCCCACATTGTCCTAGCACATCTTGCTGGCAGGACGAGTTACAGTTTGGAGGTTTTGTGGCTAGGTGGGTGTGCCAGTCCCATCACTAGAAGGCTTGCCTGGCTACAGAAGATGACCAGTTCAGGCTCTGTATTCTCCATTACTAGGAGTCCTTGATAGGGTAACCTTTATAGAATCTTGGGAGTTTCTGCGGTACTAGGTTACCACATCACCACCACCACCACCACCAAATGGCTGGGGCAGGCACCTGAGTGTCTTTCTTCCAGCAAGGACTCCAATAATACCATTTTTTAAAAACAACACATGCTCCACTATGTTTGTAGAAGCCTTATTTATAATAGCCAAAAGCTGGAAACAACCCAGATGTCCCTCAACAGAAGAATGGATACAGAAAATGTGGTACATCTACACAATGGAGTACTACACAACTATTAAAAACAATGACTTAATGAAATTCACAGGAAAATACATGGAACTAAAAAATCCCATCCTGAATGAGGTAACCCAGACACAAAAGAACACAGATGGTATGTACTCACTGATAAGTGAATTTTAGTCCAAAAGTTCAGAATGCCCATGATACAAACCACAGACATATGAATAACTTAGGACAAAGGAAGCCCAGGGTATGGATGCTTCAGTTCTGCATAGAGGGGGTTAACAGGATCATCATGGGAGGTGGAGGGATGGGGGGACCTGGGAGGGAGAGAGGGGAGGGAAGGGAAAAAGGGAGGGCAGAATCAGGTATTGGAGGGGATGGGAGAGAGGTACAGAGGGTCAGGAAATCAAAAAAAATACATAGCAGTAGGGGATGAGGAACTAGGGGTAGCCACTGGAGGGTCCCAGACACCAGGGAAGCAAGAGGCACCCAGGACCCAACAGGAATGGTTTAGCCAAAATGTGCATCGCCAGTAGATAGGCACTGCCCTGAGTCCAGGGAAGGGTCACCCTGCCCACGTCAAAGTTTTTAACCCAGAAATGTTCCTGTCCAAAGGAAAGACAGGGACAAAAAATGGAACAGAAGGAGCCATCCAGAGACTGACCCACCTGGGGATCCATCCCATCTGCAGACAGCAAACCCGAACAGTGTGGCTGTTGCCAAGAGGCACTTGCTGACAGGAACCAAGTGTGGCTGTTCCCTGGGAGGTTCTCCTGGCACCTGACCCCTGGTAGGGGAGCTGGGGTAAGGACTGGAGGAGCAGAGGGGGATTGCAACCCCATAGGAAGAACCACGCAGAGCCCCCAGGGACTAGACCACCAACTGTGGAGAGTACAGGGAGGGATTCATGACTCCAGATACTTATGAAGCAGAGGATGGCCTTGTCTGACAGCAATGGGAGGGGAGGCCCTTGGTCCTGTGGAGGTTTGATGCCCCAGCATAGGGGGATGCTGGAGCAATGGGGTGGGAGTGGGTGGGTGGGTGAGGAGCACCCTCATAGAGGAAAAGGGGAGGGGGAGAAGGAGGACGCATGGGATGAGGGGTTGTAGAGGGGTAACAGGAAGAGGGACATCATTTGGGATATAAACTAATGGAATGATTAATAAAAAATTTTAAATAAAAAACACCATTTAAGTGCTTGCTTTTTAGTTATTATTATTAATTATTAATTATATTAAATTAAGAGGGTTTAAAACTCAAAGAACTTATGACGATTAAGTAATTTCTTCAGAAAGCCAGTGTATTCAAAGCACTTGGAAACTTGTGACCAGACTATGTGTGTTCAAATCTCAGCTCTGCCATTTAGACGCTGTGCAACCACAGACTGACCACTAGACTTTCTATATTTCGCTTTCCCTATTTGTGAAATAAGATCATAAAGATGTCCGAAATATTTTATGCTATTAGAACACTGGGGATGCCTAAGTGTCTGATCCTTAGTCAGTGAGTCAAAATAGTTGTTGTTTTATGTTTATGCTGTTACGATGCTCGTGGCACATAAACAAGAGCTTCTTCCTTCTCCTTTGCGAATATTAATGTTGCAGAAGTTCAAGAACTGACCTACGGTTGGTGATGTACTTAGCAGGTGGAGCCATGATTGTCTTTGCTCAGATGTAAAGGAAAAGGTGGTCCCTTTGCTATAGCCCAGAGAGGCCACGTTGACTTATTTTCTGTAGCCTTATTAACCATGTTGACTCCCTCAGGGCCAATGACCATTAAGGGACACCATAACGGCACGAGAAACTACACAAAGCTCTGGGTCACTTGAATTTAGATAGCTGAGAGGCTCAAACAATTACTGAACCACAGTTAAGTGGAGTAGTAAGCCCACGGCGCTGCACTGAGAATAGACTAGGGATATTTTCCACCATGCTGGTTTTGTCTCCCTTAAATATTGTGTTAGCTACTTCTCATTTCTGTGACGGAAATACCTGACAAAGAAGAAACCTGGTGATACCATCGTAACACCAGGAAAGGCACAGTGGCAGAAGCCCGAGGCAGCAGCTGGTCACATTGTACCAGTATTCAGGAAGCAGAAGGTGACAAATGCTGGTCACATTATACAAAACTTATTAGGAAGGAGAAATAATTTCACGAAATTCACCATAGTCCCCTCCTCTCTACTAGAGATGCAACCCACGCTCCCAGGGGATGCCTGAAACCATAAAGGAGATACCTACTGGGCACAAAGCCCTGTATACACTTTTTACCTGTGATACATACCTATGGTAAACTATGACTTTTTATTTCAACACTTTTTTTTAAACCAGTAATAATATGGAACAATTATAACAATTAGCAGTGATAAAAAGCCTAGTCCTGAGAAAGTTGAGACAAGGGTCAGCATTTCCAGAAGGCAGTTGACTGTGGGCAACTGTGGCAGGTAGAGCCCCAGGTAAGGATTTCCATGATAAAGGGATCCATTCATCCAGGAAACACAGCAGGCTTGGAGATGTATTGAGTTACAGTGCGCAAATACAGGAATAAGAAGGAAAGCCAGGGTAGTTTTGTCAGTTGGGCTGGTTTGTGCCCCCGCCCCATGGAACCAAATACAGATGCAAATCAATCAGTCTCTCTCTCTCTCTCTCTCTCTCTCTCTCTCTCTCTCTCTCTCCAAATACAGATGCAAATCTCTCTCTCTCTCTCTCTCTCTCTCTCTCTCTCTCTCTCTCTCTCTCTCCAAATACAGATGCAAATCTCTCTCTCTCTCTCTCTCTCTCTCTTTTCTCAAAATACAGATCCAAATCTTTCTCTCTCTCTCTCTCTCTCTCTCTCTCTCTCTCTCTCTCTCTCTCTCTCTGGCGTCCATTGCCATTCTTTTTCCTGAGTCACCAAGTTGTGACAACAGTGGGCTTTAACATCACTAACCATAGGGCCTATGACCAGGCAGGAGAATTTCTACCTCGGAAGGAAATTAAAATACTCAGAGCACATCTTTAAACAAAGGCATTTCACGTGGAAACGGATTTTAAAAATAAAAATGGAAGAAATGACTGTTAGGAACACAGAGAAGACAGGAGGAAGGAGTGGGGCAAAAATCTTTCCAGAAAATCTGTAATTACACCCACTGTCATGACTCCCACAGTCACCACCCTGTCTAGGCAGAGTCTTGACTTGTGAATTGGGTCTGAACTCTCATGGGGAGATGTTAAAGTGGAGGGAGTCACCAGCTGAGTGAAGATGGGTTGGCCAGTAACAATGTAGCGTTGTACTTCGATTTCTACGGGTGTTGCTCACCGACCTCACACCTTGTTCTGGCAGACAGCAGCTAAACGAAGTCCGTAATTGTTCGCGTGAGCCCTGTGTACAAGGAAAGTTTTGAAACGGGAAGGAGAAAGGACAAGTGAACCACTCCCCTAACAGAGAATGTTATGCTCTGTGAGTATCTGTGATGTAGTCAGAGCCTCCACTCACATGTAAATCTCGCAGAATTAGCTCACCAGGTCTCTCTGGTTCCTGTTGGACACTAATATCCATCTGAAGTAATCTTAGCCTCTCGACTTTAGTAGGAAAGAATCTTAATCTGCTTTAAGAGATTAGCCGACCAACATGAGAGTAAGTTATACAATGTATTCCCTAGGGGAAACCAGCCAAGCACAAGACCTCTAACAATAAAGCAGGAGCAGACATGAATTAGTTACTTACCCCACAATGCCAGTGAAGACCTTTGTGAGCTTCCTCGTGGCTCTTAATTTTCCAAACTTTATTATTTCACTTCTGTGCCTGAAACCATTCTCAACCCAGCACTGGGCCTACCGGACGTGTACAAAAGGATAAAACAGATTTCCGAGACCCACACGGGCAGACCACGAGTTAAAAACCACCATGCTCATCAATCATCCAAGCTCTATGTATGCAGGTTTTGTCCTATTGACTGCCACATTCTCCCACATAAAGGATGGTACCTGATACATAATAGGCACCTGGTAAATGCCATTAAAAGAGGAAATCTGAAGGAGCCTGCAAAGCAGAATCCTACAGAAGAGAAAAACAATAGCCAGGAATTACAGCCGAGAGCTGCTTCCCTGAGTCTTATGCTGTGGATCATCATAATGAGAAATACACACGCACACATAAGAACAAAGGAAATAATGAGGACATGGGGTACATGCTTACAATCCTACTACTCAAGGGCTAAGGCAGGAGGATTGCTGTAAGTTCAAGGTCAGACAGGGCTATTTAGTGAGACTCTCTTTCAAAAACAAAACAGAAAGAGAAAGAGAAAGATAACCCTGAGCCAGCAAGATTGACTCAGTGTAAACCCACATGATGCCAATCCTTGATGACCTGAATTCAACCTCAGAAATCACACTGGTTCCAGAAAGCTGTCCTATGACCTCCATACAAGCACCATGGTATATAGGCATGAACGTGCAGATGTATACACACACACACACACACACACACACACACACACACACACACACACACAATTTCATGAAGTCATACAGAAACCTTATGCTATGCTATGCTATGCTATGCTATGCTATGCTATGCTATGCTATGCTATGCTATGCTATGCTATGCTACACCAGACTAGACTAGACTAGACTAGACAAGACTAGACTAGACTAGACTAGACTAGACCACACCAGACTAGACTACGTTGTACATACACACACTTAAGTGGAATCACCCTGTAACTTGGCAGCATTGCTACCACTAGGCACCATGGTTTGACAAATAAAATACCCAGTTCCAGGAATGGGTACCTTTCTTGAAGGCTTTGGCCACAGAGACCCCAGCATTACAGGCTATTGCCAATGCTTTTGGTTACACCCCAGAACTTGATGGAAAAGCCCTGTTACTAAAGGTTTCTTTTAAAAGTAAAGAATTGGGAATGGAGTTTTGATGCTTCCAACAGTGCAATTCCTTCCAGTTTTAGAAATGTGTTCAGGTAGAGCTCAGAAATGGAGGCAAAGAAAGAATTATCCAGAGATGAGATGAAAAGCAGAAAAGATGTAGGTGAAAATTACCACAGAGTCTTGAGACACAGAGGACACTAATTCACACGAAAAGCTTAGAAGAGCAGGACTGTACCTGTGAGTCCCAAGATACAGAGGACACTAACTCAAGGGGAAAGTTTGGATGCTCAGAACTGGACCAGCAGAGAACACTTGCTATCATCCATTTGTCAGTGAGAAAAGTAGAGGAAAATTAGGAGATGATTTTGTTAAATTAATGGACTTGATTTTTAAAGGCATCTTCAGATGCACAGCTGAGTTTCCATTGGACCCTGCCCTGTTCCCCAAGATGGGGTAGCTTCTAATGACCACTGAGAAGGGGGTCTTTACTGGACGGAACAAGGCAGACTAGATCGGGACTAGGTCTCTGATAAAGAAGGTTGACCAGCTGGTTTCTAAGTCACTAAATTTACTTATTTCTAAATTTATTCATTCACCATTCATCCCATTGGAGGGAAGAAATAAAGTGTAACCTCTGGTCTGGGGTGCTTGGGCTGATAGCATTTTGGGTGCTGCTTCTTGGTTTGATTGTGAAATCAATGCTAAGCTTGGGCTACAGTGACACTGGAGATCTCAGCCACTCAGGAGGCTCCTGGCAGGGGATTTATAGAGACTGACAGAACAGCGCTGTTAAACCAGCCCCAATTATCAGCTTCACAGGCAAGAGGATGATTAAAATTTAACAACATATCTCAGCTTGTTGCCATTCGATAGAGTTGCTGCCATCCTCCTGTCAAGGGGGATAAAGAAATGGGAGAGTTAAAAGAGGGAATATTTTTAAGGTAAAAGTCTTCCCTTGACAGTGGAGGAGAATAAATCAGCCATGCAAAGAAAAAGATCAGAAGTAATTTTTCCCCGATAATGACTGACTTTCGATTCTGCATGTCAAACGGTTGCTATTTATGGACGTAATGGAGAAAGAAATTCTCAGCTAGTGCTTTAATTTCTAATCTGCTTAGTCATGACATTCTTGCCAGCGTTCCACACACCAAAATGTCTACAGTCTACCTTTTTTTTGTCAAATGGGCTACTAGGGCTGTGCCTTATTTTAATTGCATGTATTAAAATAATGTAACAATTTGAATTTGGGGTTCAAGCGAACCACTGTGGAATCACAGTGACCAAGCCCCCAGATGGGGAAGTATTCTTCAACACCACTGAGGTACCTATAAAGGTTCCAAGTCAAGGAGTGTCCTTTGATGTGGATCACCCCTCTTGGATATATTAATTGAAATTCAGTTAGCTTTGCAAATGGAGCTCTACACTAGAATGGCATAGAGGGCTCTAAAAAAAACTCTTGAAAGCAACTTGTGCAGGCTCTGGAGACTCACAGGACTATAGGTCCACAATTACAAGCCAGAAGCTAAGGTTGTGGGTACAGCAACTTTTCGCTGAGACTTAAACTATAAATTACATATGTGTGATCATGAGACGTGACAAACACAGCCGTTTCCCTGTCTCATTAATCATCCCTGTGCAGTACAGACTCAAGTTAGATCTTTTGAGGTCTTCATCCAGTTGTCATAGAAACAGACCGGGGGCAGCATCTCCTGCAGGGAGCTTGTGGTGTAGGCAGCTCTCCTTACTCTATGTGGCCTTAAATCATTCTTCAGTCAGTGGAGTAGTTCTGGTTTCTTCTCTCCCACCCACTATCTCTGTCATAGCTTTGTTTCTATGCTCTGATGAAACATCATGGCCAAAAGCTACTCAGAGACAAAAGGGTTTACTTTATGTCTCTCAGCCCATAGTCCATCACTGAGGGAAGCCAGGGCTGGTACTCAACACAGGAACATGGAGGCAGAGACTGAAGCAGAGGCCATGGAGGAATGTTGCTTACCGGCTTGTTCTCTGTGACTTGCTCAGTCCTCCTTCGTATAAGGCCCAGGACCACCTGCCCAGGGGTGGAACCACCAACTGTGAACTGGACCCTCCTACATCAATCATTAATCAAGAAAATACGCTACAGGCAATCCGATGGAGACAATTTCTCAAGTGAGATGACTCTAGACTATATCAACTCATCAGAAAAATCAAGCAGGACAATTTCTTTCTTATTCTCTTCTCATCCTGTCCCAAAAGACTGTTGGTGACACTGACATACAGCTCCTCGTTCACCTAGCCCATGTAGGAGCTGCATTTGAGGAAGAGAATTGCAAGGCTGTTCAGGACAGTGCTGCTAAACCATCACTGTGGTCACTGCTTCACATCATTCCAGATTGCTCATAGCCACTTGACCGGTTGCTTCTATTGTAAGACCAGAGTGCCAATCCCAAGCCAACAGTCAATGGGGTACATAAAGGCTGTCATCTCAAGGGAACGCTTTCAAAAGCACTGAACAGAAAAAAGTCCACTTTGGATATTTCTGTCAAGGATCCAACCCACAAGGCTTAGTAGAATGAGCCATACTAGAAGGCTGCTTGAGATGGAGGTTTCAGCTGGATCTTGATTATCCCTTGTCCCCTAGAACTGATGGCCCTCTAGGTGGTACTCAGTGAAATCCAGAGAGTACCTGGCATAGAATGGCAGCTCAATCTTGAAAGCTTTCTGTGGTGATCAACTAGGATGATACATAGTGGAAGGGCATGCATTTGTGGATGCCTGCAATATACAGAGAAAAGAGAAGTCACTAGGTGTATAGATACTTGTCTCATTGCAATGAGGAAATACGTAATGAAAGCAACCTAAGGCAGGAGGGACTCACTTTGGTTCACTTTGGTATAGACCATCACATGGTAGGGAAATTATAGCAGCAGGAACATGAGACTCAGGGTCACAAGGCATCCATAGTCAGGAAACAGAGAGAGATGAATGCTCATGTCTCCTTTTTATTTAGCCCAGGATCCTAACCCATGGAATTGGGCCACACTCATTCAGAATGGGTCTTCTCTCCTTAACTAACCCTCTCTAGAAATATCCTCACAAGCACAGTCACAGCATATCTCCTAGATGATTCCAGATTTCATCAAGTTGGCAATGAAGATTAACCATCACACAGGATGGTGATATTGGCTTGTTAATACTTTAATAGGCACTGCAGTAGAGGTTAGCCATTCATAGCCAAGATATTTATTACTGAGGCATGAGAGCCAAGGAACACTTGATCCTTACAGAGGCTCTACTCTCTGTAAACAAATGAAAATGAGGACAAGATCCAGTGCTCAACTACCAGAGGGACTGCATTGTAAAGGAAGTCAACTCCCATCCAAGCCAAGTCTACTAGGTCAGGCCCTAGGTAGGGAGAAACATCTAGATGCTCCCCCTCCATATTTTGAACCCTATATCAGAGTCCCCAGAATCTACTTCTGTAGATGCTACAGAAATGGCCTACTGCTCCTTATCTGGAAGTAAGTCCACCCCCCACCCCCATCCTTGCTGGAAGAAGTGCTGAGAGTCTCCTCCAGATAACATGCAGCCTCATCTCAGTAGACAGGCTATGACCTAAAGCTGCGGTGAGCTCACCCATCACACACAGCAGAAGTACACATGAGCTGTATCCTGTAGGCTATGGCAGAAGATTGATAAAGAGGTCATCAGTTTGAGAACATTCTTCAGGGAAACAATATTTACCCCCTGGGCGGGGGCAAAGAAACAGATGCTGTGAACTTTCTGCCTTCTAGACTCTTAAAAGACACAGAAAAGGTGTCAATCCATGCCAAGCAAGATGGAAATGTGAGGATTAGCTAATTGACTCTGGAAAAGGCTGAGAGAAAGGCAAAGCCACAAAGATATACAATGCAGAATCTGAGAACCTACCAGATGACTATGTTCTTCCGACTCTAGAGGACATACTAAGGCAGGTGGTCCATATCACACATCTCTAAGCCAGGAGTGACCAGAGAAAAGGGCAGCATCTGCTATGCCCAATGACTGTGGAAGGTGGGGGTCTCAGAGCCGCAGAGGCCATTGGGTGTCACAATCCAGCTGAGAACAATTAGCAAGACTGAACCCTGAGGACCTGGCCACAGAGCCTTTGCAGTGGTTAGGAGAAGACAATGCCCAACAGACCAAGTAGATGGGCAGGTGTGTGTGTGTGTGTGTGTATTTGCAGACTTTTCAGATATAAGTAAATTCTACAGAGAACCTATTGCCAGAGAAGGAGGGCAATAGGGACTCCCCAAAGCCCTATGAAGCTTCTCTCTAGACTCATGGTGCTATTTTGGGAAGCTGTTCAATTTGGGGAGGAAGCTTAGCTGGTGGAAAAGAGGTAAGTCTTGGGCTCCTGATTCCTGCTGTGCTATTTGCTTCATGGTCAGCCATGATGTGACCAGCTACACTCTGTAGCCACCATGATGTTCTGCTCAAGCTCTTGGGACCAAGAAACCATAGGAAAAAACTCTCTTGAAGCCATAGACCAAAGTAAGCCTTTTTAATTTTTCTTAAATTACTTTTATTGTATTTTGGTCACAGTAATGCATAGCAAGTACCTCACCCTGCAAAGGCACAGCAGATGGATGGACAGAAGAGACCATACTGAGCAACATCCATTTCCTTTTGAAACCATGTTGGAGGAAAATGGGAACGTGTTTTTTACATCCTCTAGGCATGGAACTAAGGTGGTATGCATGTAGTCTATGTAGATAGGTGTATTAGTGTTCTCTAGAGTCATGGAATGTCTCTATATATTAAGGGAATTTATTGGAATGACTTACAGTCTCCAATACAATTCACCCAACAATGTGCAGTTGTGAATAGGAAGTCCAAGAATCTGGTAGTTGCTCAGTGCCACACAAGGCTAGGTGCTTCTGCTGGTCTTCTGTATAAGCTGGAAAAAAGCCTTCCTTCTTCCTATGTTTTTATGTAGCACTCCATCAGAAGGCATGGCCCAGATTAAAGGTGTGCACTCCACACTTAAACCTAAGCTGTTCTTTACTTGGAGCTTGCTCTGTTCCAGGCTGGCCTTATACTCAAAGATCGGGTTGCTTCTGTCTACTGGAATTAAAGGCCTGTATCACCTTGCTTTTCCTGGCCACTATGCTACGAGATCCAGATCAAAAAACTCGTGTCTTCCAGTCTCAAGATCTGGATCACAGGTATGCCCTCTATTTCTGGAATTCATTCCAGATACAGTCAAGTTGACTACTGAGATTAGCCATCACAATTGGTCCATATGAGAGCCAGGTAGAAAATGGAAGACTAGGACCACTGTTCAAGGTGGTTCATAGAATCTACAGACCCACCCTCAGAACATTTCCAAAATCTCTTAATATATGACTAGAATAAGTATATTTGGTAGATGGATTAATTACTTCTCCAACTGCTGTGACCAAATATCTCTGACACTACCAACTTAAGGCAGGAAAGATTCGTTACTGACTTACAGTTCAAAGGCATATAGACCATCATGGTAGGGGTAGTGTGGTGGCAGAAGGAGACAGCTGGTCACATCTACAATCAGAAGAACAGACAGGCGGTTGGGGATTTGGCTCAGTGGTAGAGCGCTTGCCTAGCAAGCGCAAGGCCCTGGGTTCGATCCCCAGCTCCGAAAAAAAAAAAAGAAAAAAAAAAAAAAAAGAACAGACAGGAAGTAGGGCTAAACTAGAAAATCTCAGGTGATGATGACACACACACACACACAACCAGAGAGCACAGCACAAGCACACACACATGCATAGCAACCTACCTTCTCTCATGAGGCTCCACCTCCTAAGGGTCCCATAACTTCCTAAACAGCGTCACCATCTGGGGATCAAGTGCTTAAACACGTAAGTCTATGGGGGACATGACACGCTCAAACCATAACAGCATACAATGCTGTAGTTGCTGCTTTATCTGAACAGCAACACCCCCAAAGTCTTCCATTCCTCATGTTATTCTAGTGCTATCTACCTTTTGATACTATTACAATTAGAAATCTGCTATGTGGTTCGAGCTCCAGATTGGGTTTATTTTACTGAAAAGGCAACAGTGTTTGGGGCCTGAATATAAAATGTTATTATACTATCAAAACTGAAAAGCTATCTAGCTCCAACCTCTCTCCTCTTCTTGCTACTGTCCTTTATCACATTGCCTGTACATTTCTATAGGAACACCCTTAAGCCATGATCAGGTTGGTTTTTGTGGTCACTGCTAATAGCTAGAGCAAGAGGGAAGCATTTACTTCTGCCTCCCTGTGTCTGAAAAAACATTGCAGCTTTGCTCTCTGAATTAACTCATGGTGAGGATATGGGGTCAAAAGTGTGGCCAATGATTTGCAAATGGACAATTGCCCAAATCTGTTGCAGTTGCTCTGGAAGATGACAAGAATAGCTTGCTCTCCAAATACCCAGGGGCCCCATCACCTATAAGGACAGCATCACTCAACCATCTGATTTCACTGTTATTTGCTTAATGCCAGACCCTGAGGTCACAGTCAATTTAAACAGTGCACAACTGAGTGCTCAATTACCCATCTGCTGGGCCACTTGATACTAAAGCCCCCAAGAACACCCTGTCGTCAACACTTTCCTATCCGATGCACTAGGAGAGACAAGGGCATCTGTGGTGACACATTCCGGTCATCACCTCTATCATGAGCACTTGCAAAGGCAGCAGCCTACAGCAGAGAAAGGCTGCAACGAGATCACAGAGCCTTTAGTCCCAGCCCCAGTCCTCGGCAACATGAAATCCAACCTCCACCCCCAGCTTCAATTCCTAGCTGAAATCTCCAACTCTAAATAAAATAGGATTGCTAATTGCATTAAATTCTGAAAGCAAACTGAAATTTTAAACTGGTACTTACTCATCTGCTCTTAAGTGATTAAAATCTGAACATGTCTGTAACCAAAACACCTGGGAAGTACCAGCAGGAAGATAAATTTGAATTCTCCTGGGCTACATAGTAAACCTAAGGCCAAACCAGATACAAATAACTTTTAAGTAATGACTTAGGTCAACTGTTTTGTAACTATTTTAGAATCTTTGTGTTCCGGTATTTCCCTCTCCCTCTTCTTCCCCTCCCCTCCCCTCCTTTCCCCCTCCCTCTGTCTCCCTCCCCTCCCCCTCCCACTCCCCCTTCCCCTTTCCCTGTCTTCTTCCTAATTTTTTTATACTTCGAATTTGCAATTCTCCTACCTCTGCCTCCCAGTGCTGGGATTACAGACATGTATCATCCCACCTGGCTCCAAATATTTTTAAGAACTTTTTTTTCATCAAGCATCATGCCATAATTCCAGCCTCAAGTGGCTGAGGCAAGAGGATCACTAATTTGAGGCCAAAATGGACTACTAAAAAAAAAGGTAATAATAAAACAACTAAAGCAGTGGTTTGCAACCTTCCTAATGCTGTGACTCTTTAACACAGTTCCTCCTGTTATGGTGACCTCCAACCATAAAATTATTTTTGTTGCTGCTTCATAAGTAATTTTGCTACTGTTACAAATTGTAAATATATCTGTGGATTTCCAATGGTCTTAGGCAACCCCTGTGATAGGGTTTCAGCACACACACACCCAAAGAGGTTGTGACCCATAGGTTAAGAACCACTAAACTGAAGGAATTTGTATGCTGTTAATCAGAAAAAAACCCTTAGGTTTTGTCCAGATAGTCTACATTTTTATAATTTGTTGTGTAACAGTTTCCTCTGAGACTGAAACATTCCATTTTGAAGGGAAGCTCCTAAAACAGGAAGATAACAACACAAAATAGCTTCAACAAGTCCCTGAAACTGACCACATTCACTATGGCATAAACACTATACTACTCCTGTAAGGCTTTATCTGGCACAGGAATACACAAAGTCACACCACACAGCAAACCTCACACAAGAGATTTGTTGGGAATCTAGTTGTTGCGTTTGAACAGGAAGAGAGACAGCAAAGGGTTAGGACGAGAGGAGGGTTTTATAGGGTTGTTTTAACACACAAAGTGAGGTAATGGAAAAGTACAATGTAGCCAGAAGTATCGTTTGACCTTTAACGCTTAGTCATGAGGATGGGGATTTCCAAGTGTCAGGAGCTCAGGGTCAGGCTGTTCTTTCCTGGGCCCCTTCTCCCTGCATTACCTAATTATTTTTACAATTCTAGCTTTTCCATATTAGCTCCTATAAAACGGAACAGCTTGGTGGGTATGAGTAAAGTTGAGCAATGTCTTACCCTACCAAGTGTATCTTCCTAATGTTTCACAGTGCTAGTTAGCTGTGTGCTAGTGGATATGATTTTATCCTGAATTTCATGGACCTGTGAGCTTCTACTAGATAATGAGCCACCTCCATCATTGATGGCTCTAAAGATTTAAAAAGATGAAGGATATTCCTAGTACAGCATTGCACAAGTCACCAGCTGTGGCTGAGATTAGCCTCTCTTAGAGGTCTGAGCTCTCATGGAGGGTCATTTGTCTCTGCTCCATGTGGCCTCTTATTCTCTTAACGGGAGATCTGGGCTTGTTCATGTGAATGTGTCAGGGATGAAAGAGAAGAGATAATGGAAGACTTGCACTCTAGGCTTGTCCATTCTTCCTTTTCTTTTCCCCTCATGGTGCTGAGATGGGAACTCAGGGTCTTGCAGGTGAGAAGTGAGGACTCTACCACTGAGCTATGCCTCCATTTCCATCTCTACCTCTACTGCATTGTACTGGACTCAGCAGGGCATCGGCTGGCAGAAATGTAGTCTAGGAAAATAAAAACATCATCTTTGTGGTAAGGGAAGAATGTGTGGTTATTTTACAATGGCCTCCTTGTCTTTATTGCCTGTAAATATAAGGAACTGTCGTTAATCATTGTATTAAGTGGAAGCACTTATAAAAATTACAGGGTTTGTTGATGTCTTTCGAACCAGGGATATGGAGCCCAAAGCAATAAATGTCCTTGTGTGGCTTGTCAGTATCACCTGATTAACTTTAGGTTTAAACAAGAACTGTTTGGAGTTTACTCTGATTATCTAATAAATCTGTAGGTAAATACATTACAGTTGACTTAATTATCCCAGCACTCAGGAGGCTAACACAGGAAGATTACTGTTCCTTCTATACCAATCTGGCCACAGTACAGGATTCTGTCCCGAAATCCAAAAGTATATAGTTTAATTTCATGCTTCCATTGTTGTCCTGCCTCTAACATGCTACTTTATAGCCGCTTTCTCAGAAACTTGATCAGGGGTCTACTCTGATGAACCTCCAGTTTTTCACTTCATGGTGTAATCTGATTTCTCAGACACATTGCCTCACCTTTTTCTTCCTTTCCCTCCTTCCTATAAATGCCTCCTTCAACACACTCAGCCGAGTCTGGCTGCACCTCTTACACTACTTTGCCCTTTTGTTACATTTCCATGGTATCTTAATTAGGGCTTCTATTGTGGTGAAGAGACACCATGACCATGACAACTCTTATTAAGGAAAACAGTCAATTGGGGCTGGCCTACAGTTCAGTTGTTTATCCTCGAGGGTTGGGGGGGAGGACATGGTGGCATACAGGCAGATATGTTGCTGGAGAAATAGTTCAGAGTCCTACATCTGGATCCATAGGCAGCAGGAGGAGGGACTGTGAGCCACTAGACCTGACATAAGTTTCTGAAACCTCAAGGCCCATCCCCTAGTGACACACTTCCTCCAACAAGGCCACACCCACTCCAACAAGGCCACACCTCCTCCAACAAGGCCACACCCACTCCAACAAGGCCACACCTCCTAATAATGCCCCTCCCTATGGACCTATGGAACCATATTTATTCAAACCATCGCACACAGATTCTTCTTAGGTAGTGCCCACATATATTAGAACCTTCTTAAAAGGCTCTTTTAGTAATAGAGCAGTCTCCTTTGCATAACTCATTCTAAATTCTATCAGTTTGTGATCATATTAATGATCATTTGTTTAATGGTTTCCTCTTGACAAGCTTTGGCCTAGAAAAGTCATTGTCAAAATAGTTTCTTTCTCCCAGACATCGCTTTCGATCAACATTAGCACAGGTTTTCTTTTTTTTTTTTCTTTTAATCCCCACAAAACTTTATTTTGCTAACATTCCATCTAGGGGTAAATGGCACAGGACTGCCAATCTCTGCTGTGGCCACCATTTTCCTACTCTGATTTCCTACTTTTGCTTAGACGCTAAGCATTTTATACTTTCCACACAGTTGGCTTCACTAAGTTCGTTTGGAAAACATAAGATCAGAGTTCTAGAGTAAACAGTTTATCTCCCAAAGTACATGTTAAAACTCAAACCCTAAGCACCTCAAACTATTATCTTATTTGAAATTGGGTTCATTAAAGGCTTAATTACATTAAAATAAAGCATCCGAGATGGTTAAATGGGGTCTGGTTTGAAGATTGTGTCTTCACAAAACTTAGATACAGATGTTCACAGGGATAAGATGGCACCCAGAGAGGTGGGTGCATAATTGAAGTGTCTCGTCTCGAAGCCAAAGAGTGCTTGCCTGCCTGCCTGTGGCTGAAGGACCAGGCATGACACATTTACCCCTCTGGCACCTTCAGAGGGAATATAGTTCCGCAAAGAGTGTACTTTTTATTCTGGCCTTTAGACCTGTGACTCAATACATTCTGTAATTTCTTTTTGCAATCCTAATAAAATCCATACTGAAGGGATTTCTTTTATTTGCCATGTACAAATTGTTAGCACAGATTTCCCTTGGTGAGAAAAAGGGAAGATACTGCCTACAGAAAACTCCACTGGACACCATCAAATTTATAATCACCCCCCCTTTGAACTTTTCTCCTCATGTATTTCCTGAAATGTTCTAACTGTGTGCTAGGTTTTACTTTTTAAAGCTTGATACGTTAACATTTTCATCATAAGTTCAATTCATTGAAAGGAGACCACTGCAGGGTAACTCTTTCCGGGCGAGGCAGGCAAGCATAGTATAGTTTGGCCGCCTGGGACTCCATTTGGCTTAACTTTCACAAGTCCTTTCCCAACAATGTGTCTCCCAACATGGAACCCTTACTGCCTTCAGCCACTTTACTGTGACCCTAACCTGCCCACGGGGGTGGGAAGTACAAGCTATCGACTCCTCCTTTGTGGTACCTTAGCAACTCATCTCTTGGGATTGCTTTCCATTCAGAAGTCTGTCCCAACACATCCAAGAACTAGAGGTGAGAGGCCAGTCAAGCCTGAACCAGTTTGGGATACATAAGAGTAACACAAACTGTGGTTACTCAGTGAACTTTCAGGAGAATTCTCCCTTTATCCACCTTATGCCTATGCACGATCAGGCATGCAAATTGTTAAAATCAGGGTCATTGTAACTATGTGCAGGAAAGATTGACATGACCCAAGATCACCAATCCAATCAGGTAACTCCGAATGCTCAGCAAATAACTCTTCTTTGAGACCTGACAAGAGAAAGACTTAAACTTAAGAGACTTAAGACCAGTACTCTTGAGCACACTAGCCTATCCTGTACTGTCTCTTTAAATAAAATTCTTGCTGCTTTCCCATTTGTGTGCAGTTTATAATTCTTTGGGTAAGGGTTACTCAAGACTACTACTACTACTACTACTACTACTACTACTACTACTTACTACCAACATGCAAACCCAGTAGTAAGTACACAGAACAACCAAAGCCCTCCCTTTTCTATTTGTGAGCAACCTCATTTTATAGCCTCTCTTCTGGAACCCACAGGTGCTGGACAGTTTTATGTCAACTTGACATAAGCCAACATCACCTGAGAGGAGGGAACCTCAATTGAGGAAACGCCTCCATAAGATCAGGCTGCGGGCAAGCTTGCAGGGCATTTTCCTAATTAGTGATTGGTGGGGGAGGGCCCAGCCCTTTGTGGGTAGTGTCATCCCTGAGCTGGTGGTCCTGGGTTCTATAAGAAAGCAGGCTGAGCAAGCCATGGGGAGTAAGCAACACTCCTCCATGGCCTCTGCATCAGCTCCTGCTTCTTCGTTCCTGCCCTGTGTGAGTTCCTGTCCTGACTTCCTTTGGCAATGAAGAGTACTATGAAAGTGTCAGCCAAATGAACTCTTTCCTCCCCAGGTTGCTTTGGTCATGGTGCTGTATCACATCAATAGTAACCCTAAGACACTGCATAAACAGTGTCCCTCTACATTGCTTTATTTTAGTATAACACCTTTCTTTTTTAATTTATTATTTATCTTTATTTCGTGTTCATTGGTGCTTTGTGTGAATTTATATCTGTGTAAGGGTGTAGATCCCCCTGGAACTAGAGTTACAGACAGTTGTGAACTGCTATGTGGATGCTGGGAATTGAACTCAGGACCTCTGGAAGAGCAGCCAGTGCCCTTAACCATTGAGCCATTTCTCCAGCCCTAGTATAACACCTTTCTACCTTTCCATGCTTGAAGTTCTTTTATTAACTCATTTCTCTACATGAAAATATACATACATGCTATTTTCTCTATAGTAAAAGTCGTAAAGTGTTCAAATTTATCGGAGAATATGTTGTCATTACAATTATAACCGATACACAAATGCATTTTGATTTTGCTAAGTTATACACCTCTTAATATGATGATTGTAGCTTCTTGTCTTTCATCTATTTACATTGCTACGGCAAAATTCTACAGACAGGTAATTTACACATAACAGAGATTTAGAGTCTTAGAAGTCAAGACCCCATCAGATCCAGTGTGCACAGTGGGGTAAGTTTTGACTTGCTCATTTCTCGAGAGTCATCATTCAGACCATAGCAGGCTGTTCTGAACATTTGAGAGGGTTTTTGCAGGAATCAGGTATGAGGCACTGATTCTTGTATCCCTGGTTGTTTCTTACTTGTTGCTACCAAGAGAATACATGAAGCGTAGACTCCAATCCTAAGTTTCATCATAATCTGTCGCTCATGTGAACCAGTGAAATTAAAGGGAAGGACTATACTGAGTCTTTTAAACTCTCTGCATTTCATATACCCTGCCCCAAACTGATTTATATCCAAGCATCAATTTTTGACACATAGGCCAACAACTCAACAATCTATTCTGCATATAGGTAAAATCTACCATGTAGATTGCTAGGCAACCTGCTGCCCTATTCATAGGGTGAGTTGCCTTCTCCTGGCCAGAGAAGCCCCCTGGGGATTGTTGAGCTATAACAAGACACTGGTGCATATTTCTTTCAGCCTTGTGCTAAAAGCTGCCTACTAGATAGACCATTAAGAGAAGGGAGGTGTTCCTCTAACCTTTCCTAAGGGATGCACTGCCTCTGGTTTCCAAGGATGTTTTCTGTTTAAACCTTTCCTTTGTTCAAAAAAAAAAAAAAACCTTGAGCTACACATGACCATGAGATAGTCACAGAAAACTGTCTCCCAGCTTTGACTGTGTTTTCACCGAAGTCTTGGAGCTGTGATTTAACTCACTTGATTTATGGGAAGTATCTGCCTTTAACTTAACATTTTAGAGTCCCTAGACTTTATAGAATCGTAGCCAAACAAGATTTATTTCTCTTTGAGGGGGGTGGGGGAGAACAACGTATGGATGAACGGATGAACAAGCAGATGAGCAGTCGTAGAAGTGTGTGTGTGTGTGTGTGTGTGTGTGTGTGTGTGTGTGTGTGTGTGTGTGTGTGTTTCTGGAGACCAAACCAGAACCATGTACATTTTAGGCAAATGCTCTATGACTGAGTTACATCCCAAGCTCTCTCTGTATTTCTTATTTTGAGACAGGATCTCACTATGCTGCCCAGGTTGGCTTTGAATTTGCTCTGTGGCCCAAGCTGGCTTTGAACTTGAACTCTTTTTATTCTGTCTTCAACGTAAATGAGATGGGAGGCTTGAGTCATCCATTTCTAAGAATCCCTTGAACAACTAACCTGCTAATATAGTCCATTATTACCAAAGCTGATATGGGTTGAAAACCCGGATTCTGAGCCTCCCCTGTATAAAAGTAAGCATAGGTAGGGTAGCACTGAGCTGTGCTAAGTGGCTGCTATCTTGGTGCAAAGAGGTGTCCTAGCTCCTAGATTTTGAAATCATTGCCAGGGTTCTCCATTGTTCTCATATTTGTAGGAAGAGGGAGGAAAATGCGAATTTAGAACAACATGTAGGCAAGAGAAACCTGCCTCAAGATGAGGCTGCTTAAGATGGTGCTGCTTAATTTGACAAAATTCAACACTCCTTCATGATAAAAGTCCTGGAAAGAACAGTAATTCAAGGCCCATACCTAAACATAGTAAAAGCAATACACAGCAAACCCATAGCCAACACTAAACTAAATGAAGAGAAACTTGAAGCAATCCCACTAAAATCAGGGACCAGACAAGGCTGCTCACTCTCTCCCTACTTATTCAATATAGTTCTCAAGTCCTAGCCAGAGCAATCAGACAACAAAAGGAGGTCAAGGGGATACAGATCGGAAAAGAAGAAGTCAAAATATCACTATTTGCAGATGATATGATAGTATATTTAAGTGATCCCAAAAGTTCCACCAGAAAAACTACTAAACCTGATAAACACCTTCAGCAAAGTGGCTGGGTATAAAATTAACTCAAATAAATGAGTAGCCTTCCTCTATACAAAAGAAAAACAAGCCAAGAAAGAAATTAGGGAAACGACACCCTTCATAATAGTCCCAAATAATATAAAATACCTCGGTGTGACTTGAACCAAGCAAGTGAAAGATTTGTGTGATAAGAACTTCAAGTTTCTGAAGAAAGAAATTGAAGAAGATCTCAGAAGATGGAAAGATCTCCCATGCTCATGGATTGGCAGGAATAATATAGTAAAAATGGCCATTTTACCAAAAGCGATCTACAGATTCAATGCAATTCCCGTCAAAATTCCAATCCAATTCTTCAGAAAGTTAGACAGAACAATTTGCAAATTCATCAGGAATAACAAAAAACCCAGGATAGCTAAAACTATCCTCAACAATAAAAGGACTTCTGGGGGAATCACTATTCCCTGAACTCAAGCATTATTACAGAGTAATAGTGATAGAAACTGTATGGTATTGGTACAAAGACAGGCAGATAGACCAGTAGAATAGAATTAAAGACCCAGAAATGAACCCACACACCTATGGTCACTTGATTTTTGACAAAGGAGCCAAAACCATCCAATGGAAAAAAAGATAGCATTTTCAGCAAATGGTGCTGGTTCAACTGGAGGTCAGCATGTAGAAGAATGCAGATAGATCCATTCTTATCACCCTGTACAAAGCTTAAGTCCAAGTGGATCAAGGACCTCCACATCAAACCAGATACACTCAAACTAATAGAAGAAAAAGTGGGGAAGAATCTCGAACACATGGGCACTGGAGAAAATTTCCTGAACAAAACACCCACAGCTTATGCTCTAAGATTAAGAATCGACAAATGGGATCTCATAAAACTGCAAAGCTTCTGTAAAGCAAAGGACACTGTCATTAGGACAAAACGGCAACCAACAGACTGGGAAAAGATCTTTATCAATCCTACAACTGATAGAGGGCTTATATCCAAAATATACAAAGAACTCACAAAGTGAGACTTCAGGGACAAATAACCCTATTAAAAATGAGGTTCAGAATTAAACAAAGAATTCACAGCTGAGGAATATCGAACGGTTGAAAAGCACCTAAAGATATGTTCAACATCTTTAGTCATAAGGAAAATGCAAATCAAAACAACCCTGAGATTCCACCTCATACCAGTCAGAATGGCTAAGATCAAAAACTCCGGCGACAGCAGATGCTGGTGAGGATGTGGAGAAAGAGGAACATTCCTCCATTGTTGGTGGGATTGCAGACCGGTACAACCATTCTGGAAATCAGTCTGGAGGTTCCTCAGAAAATTGGACATTGAACTACCTGAGGACCCAGCTATACCTCTCTTGGGCATATACCCAAAAGATGCTTCAACATACAACAAAGACACATGCTCCACTATGTTCATAACAGCCTTATTTATAATAGCCAAGAGCTAGAAAGATCCCAGATGCCCTTCAACAGAGGAATGGATACAGAAAATGTGGTACATCTACACAATGGAGTACTACTTAGCTATCAAAAACAATGACTTCATGAAATTCATAGGCAAATGGATATAACTAGAAAATATCATCCTGAGTGAGGTATCCCAATCACAGAAAAACACACATGGTATGCACTCATTGATAAGTGGCTATTAGCCCAAATGCTCGAATTACCCAAGATGCACAGACCACATGAAACTCAAGAAGGATGACCAAAATGCGGATGCTTCACTCCTTCTTTAAAAGGGGAACAAGAATACCCTTAGGAGGGGATAGGGAGGCAAAGTTTAGAACAGAGACTGAAGGAACAGTCATTCAGAGCCTGCCCCACATGTGGCCCATACATATACAGCCACCAAACTAGATAAGATGGATGAAGCAAAGAAGTGCAGGCTGACAGGAACCAGATGTAGATCTCTCCTGAGAGACACAGCCAGAATATGGCAAATACATAGGCAAATGCCAGCAGCAAACCACTGAACTGAGAACAGGACACCCGTTGAAGGAATCAGAGAAAAGACTGAAAGAACTTGAAGGGGCTTGAGACCGCATATGAACAACAATGCCAACCAACCAGAGCTTCCAGGGACTAAGCCACTACCCAAAGACTATACATGGACTGACCCTGGGCTCCAAATTCATAGGTAGCAATGAATAGCCTAGTAGGGACACCAGTGGAAGGGGAAGCCCTTGGTTCTGCCAAGACTGAACCCCCAGTGAACAGGATTCTTGGGGGAGGGTGGTAATGGGGGGTAGATGGGGAGGGAAACACCCATATAGAAGGGCAGTGGGAGCGGTTGGGGGATGTTTGCCCAGAAACCGGGAAAGGGAATAACATTTGACATGTAAATAAGAAATACCCAATTTAATAAAGATGGGGGAAAAAAGGAAAAAAATACTGCCTTGTAATGCAAACTGGATGTAATCACTTTTATAAAGCTATACTATAGCGCATAAATTAAGAAATTGTAAAAAAAAGAAAAAGAAAGGAAGGAAGAAAGAAAGTGCTGCTTAAATCATCCAGGGTTTTATAATGTTAGAATAAAAGCTACAGTCCTTATTCTTACTTATAAAGATAATAGCAGTTAATTAGAAAAGAGTGGATCTTAGACATATGATAAAGGCAATCTTGAATAATAATAAAGAAAAGTTGCCACACAGATCCAACTAATTATTTACAGAGATTTAAAAAGTACCTCCAGTGGGCAGCAGTGGCGTGGGGCGGGGGTGTTCTCCTGATCATTTAATACAATTTCAATTAAAGTAGAACACTGAATTTTGGGGAAAAAAAAACAAAAAATTAATTAGTTTTTTTACTTTATGTCTGGCTCATTATTCCATGTTCTGATCATATTCATTGCTCTCATATGTGAACAGAGTCTAGTCATAGACAGCACTGTGCCAGCAGTAGGCATAGATCTATTCAAGAGTTACTAGGCCACTTTTGTGTCTCTTTTTCTCTTCAACCTAAATAAGGCACCATCAACAAGCAAAGAAATATTTCACACAAGCCCAGCTTGATGAATCTAAGTATTTTTTGGGGTTACTAACAAGAGTATGAGTAATCAAAACCAGCTTCATCCCTAAAAAGCCCACTCCATCATGGGTGACACTTTACTAGCTACTGTTTACTACTTTTGTAACATTGACAGGGTCTTTGTAACCTGTGAGCTCTCACTATACCTAAATCTTGTAAGTTTCATGAGCTTCCTGAGTCTTAGGGGCCTCCTCCTCCTCTCTCCAGCAGGGAATACTTCAATTAGGAGAAAATAGCTCCCTTATAGCATCATATATATGCAGTATTTAGCACACAAAAACAGACCATATGATCGCTGAAGTCAATAGGCTTCTAAAAACACCATGAGCAGAGCAAAGATCTTTGTTTATAAAGACAAACTATTGCAATTAATAATTAGCCATCATCCCAACATCTGTTGCTTGGTGTGTCTGCATAAACAGCCCTTTATCCTGAGCCGCCTGTGAGCGCTCACAGCAAGGCAGTACGGTGAGTGCTGTCTTGAGAAATGGCTTGCTGTCAACAGCCCTAAGCAGATGCTGGGCCAGCTCCTTCCATTGCAAGTGTTACACAAATCATTTGGGTTGAGAAGCCCGGCAGGTTCTTACATTTCTGCCTTCCATCATTTTGCGTATTTTAAGGATTGTTTGCCTGTTGACAGGGTCACTCTGTAGCTCAGTCTGATCTGAAACTCACTATGAGGATTCACTGGCCAATAACTACTGCCAGAGTTCAGGAAGTGTCCGTTGAGAAATGGAGTCAGCTCTTGTCCAAGTCCATTGCCCCAGATCAGCAGGATGAGACAGTTGCTCCTAGGCAGTGAGGCAGTTAGAACATGTGTGAACTCAGTGACTCACTGGACTCCCACTCACCTATCCTCACCCAACGTAACCACAAGTGGACATGTGCAGAAGCTCTGGCCTGAGAATTTAGTAAAAGCTAATGTGGTCTACATGCTAAATATTATCTACACTATCTTGCAGCTATCTTAACTGAAGCATTCCCTGCTGGAAGGAAGAGAAGCTTTTAAGACCCAGTGAGCTTTGAGTCAGACCACCAGGCAAGCCACACACACCTGCAGAGGCAACAAGACAGAATAATAGAATAGTTTAATGACTTTGAGTGTAGGCTACGGCACTGAGAAGACCTGAGAAATGAGGATCCTTGTTCATGCTCCCAGCATAGTCTCAGGAAGCCTGTGGGAACTGTGGCATCTGGCTCTACACAAAGCAATGCCAGGCTGAACTATGGAAGCCATGGTGTGACCTTTATCACTCAGGTCTCCCTGGACCACCACAAAGAGTCTGAGCAATGGCACCTACAGACTCTTTACAGCATTCAAGCCCAGGGCCCCTTCTTAATGAATGCTCACGCCAGTGATGCCACAATGGGAGTCGGCCGTTCCAGCTCAGGACTCTCCCCATGGTGCTCTTTGCCCTGGAGTTCTTCTCTGAACTGGTTATGACCTTCTCAGCTCCAGTGTGTCTGAGCCTCTTTTATGGCCACAGCACTTTCTCCTTTCACAGGTGACAGGTATGGCTGTCCCCTGCTTTTTCTGTACTTTCCTCCAAATGCCTTTCTTCCCACAATGAATCTTGTACCCCCAATTCCATCCAGCATCTACTTCCTACATATCCCCAAATGACTCTTAGAGTCGCTGGTTCATAACAAAGATATAACTATAGCATAGGAGGGGAAAGGCCATATTTAAAATAAATGATCGATGAAACATAGACCCCCCAAACTCCACTCTACAAGAAATCAGTTCTGCGTTGATTTTAGACCTAAGAATAGTTTTGTTTTGTTTTGTTTTTTTAAAGTTATTTTAAAGAAGGTCAATAAAAAAATGAAAAGTCTTGACACACTGGACCTCGCTACACAAAGAGTAGCTACTCATGAAAAGACACCATTGGGTGAAAGGAAAACACTGTTCAAGTTTCTTTTCTGTTGATGTGATAAAATGCCATGACAGAAAGTGACTTAAGGGAGAAAGGGTTTATTTTATCTCACAATTCCAGGCTATAGTCCATCATTGCAGAGAAGTCACAGTGTCAGAAACTTGAGACACCTGGCCATATACCCACAGTCAAGCACAGAGAAAATAAATGCATGGTATCTCTACTCTTTTACAGAGACCCTAGGACATGCCTAGGGAATGGTGCCACCCACAGAAGGCAAGGTCTTCCCATCAGTTAACTTATTGAGACAATCCGCCACAGATATGCCCACTGAGCAGTCCAAGGTAAACGATCGCTCACTGAGACACTCTTCCCAAGAGATTCTAGGTTGTGTCAAGTTGATGATTAAAGCTAGTCATCACAGATCCTAAAGGAAATAAGGTATATTCAATTTCTCTCTCCTACAGAGACCCTATGTTCAGAACATATGAAACTACTTTAAACTAAGTAGAGGAAGATAACTTGATTTTAGAGCATATTTAGTTCCTAGAGCTACTGTGACAAACCCCACAAACCTGGAGTCGTGTGGCAGACTTGTTTCTTCTCTCAAGCTGGAGATAAGAAGTCTATAAACATGGCCAAGACTGGAGTTAGGCATTGACACAGAATTGACCCTTCCAGGGACTTCAGTGAGCCATTCCTGGCATGTTTCAGCTTTGAAGATTGATGGGGTCCTTGATGTGTGGTCATACTGCTCAGTCTCTGCCTCTGTGGACATAGTGCCTTCTTTTCTCCCTCATCTTAAACAAACACATATGAGGCTGCAGAGATGGCTCAGACCATAGAGTACTTACCTTGTAAGTATATGGACCTGTGTTCAATCCCTTCAACCCAAATACAAATTAATCCCTTCAACCCAAGTACAAATTGCCTGAAACACACACACACACACACACACACACACACACACACACACACACACACACACACACACTGAGCAGGATATATTTAGAAACACGTATATATATATGCATTTAATCACAATTAATGAAAAAAAGAGGCTATGGATTTTAAAGAAAGAAAAGCAGGGTATATGGGAAGGTTTGAAGGGAGGAAAGGGGAGAGGAGATTATGTAAATAAAATAAATTATGTTAAAGGCATTGTAACAGACCAAAAAAGAAAAGGAAAGCAGGAAAGCAAGCAAGCAAGCAAGAAAGAGAGAGAGAGAGAGAGAGAGAGAGAGAGAGAGAGAGAGAGAGAAAGAGGGGCTGGAGAGATGGCTCAGTGGTTAAGAGCACCGACTGCTCTTCCAGAGGTCCTGAGTTCAAATCCCAGCAACCACATGGTGGCTCACAACCATCTGTAATGAGATCTGATGCCCTCTTCTGGTGTGTCTGAAGACAGCTACAGTGTACTTATATATATAATAAATGAATAAATCTTTAAAAAAAAGATAGATAGATAGATAGATAGATAGATAGATAGATAGATAGATAGATTACCATCCATGCACATTTATTTCCAGTGCTAAGGAGGTCAGATAGATGCCTGGAGCTTACTGGTCAATCAGCACAGCTTACTTTGTGAGCTCCAAGACGGGGGGGGGGGGGAAGAGGGGGAGAGGGAGAGGGAGAGGGAAGAGGGGGAGAGGAAAGAGGGGGGGGGGGAGAGGGAGAAGGAGAGGGAAAGGGAGAGGAAGAGATCTCAGAAGGCAATGGGGACAGCAAGAAGCACTTGCCACTGAGTCTGACAACCCAAGTTTCAGGCAACACAGCATCCATCTAGGAGGGAAAGAGACAACTCGCAGAAATTTTCTTCTGACTTCCATATGCCTATCATGGTGCATGTGCCCATATAAACACTTGAATGCACACACACACACACACACACACACACACCTATACACACACACTGAATGAATGAATGAATGAATGAATGAATGAATGAATGAAATGTAAAAATATTTCAAGGTGAGCAGGACCTGAGGAATGACATATATAAAGGCTATCCCTAATCTCTACATTCTGGTGCACATGTGTGCATATATATATCCACTCACATCCATGCATCTATAAACACACAAATATTCACACACATACAGACAAAACAGGTGATTACACACAGAGCTCAATCAGATAACTCAGAACCATCTTTCTATCACTGCATCCTTAATTCTTTGCCACCTCAACACTTCCTGTTTCAAATAAGGAAACATTACAGTTCCAAAGTGCCTTCAGCCCACATGACTGGGAAGGATTTGAGTTTCTCTTCACACAGAAGATGTTCAGATGGCAGACTGTCATGCTCTCTGACAGCCCCTCCAACTCTAAACTCTGCCGTTCTATAAAAACACGTAGTTGAAACACATAGTTGTAGCATCACGGATGGTAACCACAATAAGAGGACGGTCTTGATTGCTGTATTGTTTGGGGATAGTTCAGAAAGTTTTAACAGCAAAGTTTACTGTTAAAAATGAGGTGAGGAAGAAGAATGAACTAAAGCCAAACACCAAATGAGAAATGGAATAAGGGAAGTAAAAGAAAAAAATACCACAAACATAGGTGTGATGGTTTGTATATGCTTGGCCCAGGGAGTGGCACTATTAGGAGGTGTGACCTTGTTGGAATAGGTGTGTCACTGTGGGCTTGGGCTTTAAGACCCTCATCTTAGCTGCCTGGAAACCAGTATTCTGCTAGCAGCCTTCAGATGAAGATGTAGAACTCTCAGCTCCTCCTGCACCATGCCTGCCTGGATGCTGCCATGTTCCTGCCTTGATGATAAAGGACTGAACCTCTGAACCTGTAAGCCAGCCCCAGTTACATGTTGTCCTTATAAGAGCTGTCTTGGTCATGGTTTCTGTTCACAGCAGTAAAACTCTAAGACAATAGGCAATACCTTAACATTTTTATGACAAGTCAAGCTCTACAAGCTTCCCAAGACGGCCACTATGAATGAGTTTATTTCCCTGTTAGAGGTAGCAAGCAGGGCGACTATGAACATCCTCCTGTCCCAAGTATACCTCTTGGGAGGTGTCCTTAGTTTATATGAAACAAAGGATATTTTTTGCACAATTAATTTAAGACCCTAGAGAAATCTCCCTTTCTCCTCCTCCTCTGCCTCTCTCCATTCCTCTCCCTCTTTCACTGTGTCCCTTTATTTTCTTCTCCCAGATTCCCCATATTTTCCTCCCCTCCTTCCAAGTTCTCCTCTCCCTTACCCTGCCCTTCCTCCTCCCTCTTCCTCATCTTCTCTTTAAGATTACACCACTGAGAGAGAGAATCTAAATGGTTAAGATAGGTCCCTCCACTGCCACAGTCACTCACGTATATAATCTCAGCACCAGGAGGCTGAGGTTGGAAGATTGCCACAAGATCAAGACTAGCCTGGGCTATATAATGAGTTATACAGTGTGGGACAGTCTCAAAAAATGAGGAGGAGGAGGAAGAGGAAGGGGAAAAAGAAGCAGAGAAAGGAAGAGAAGGGAAAGAAAAGGAAAGAGATGGGTGTCTCCCTGTAAATGGGAAGCTGTGTCTAATGGGCGCTGTAGGATTATTAATGAGAAAATTCAAGAATTCCCTTTCTGGGCTCAGTAATTGGTAACAGGAAACAATATAATAAATAACAAAATATGGCTCATTTAGGACGCTTTACTCTCTCCCATTAGGTAGTGGATAGGAGCTGAAAGGCTTTAGCACATAAATCCCCTGAATCTAATCTGTAACACAAAGCATCCATGTGACCTCAGTAGTGGCAGGCACATGGGGTGAGGCCTGATGCTGAGCAATGAGCTCCTCAAGAGGACTCTCGCATCCTCAAGTTGATACATCGGGTGAAAAGTCTGTGGTCTAGATCAAAGAGTCGATGCAGATCTTGGAGTTGGGGAATCTAGGTTCCTGTTCTGGAACTACCTGCCTCATCCCAGGTGGACATTTCAACATCCGGGACTGGATAACAGAACATCAATGAAGAACTCTGCCTCCTCTGAGACTTAATGACTCTGTTCTCTTTTTATTTTATTTTTTCGTTATTATTCTCTACAGCGCAACCACAGTTTCCCCTCCCACTTCTTCTACAAGTCTTACCCCTCCCTCCTCCAATTCATTCTTCCTCCACTTAGTTCAGAAGAAGACAGGCCACCAATGGATATCAACCAAACAAGTTGATATCAAGTTGCAGTAAGATTAGGCGCCTCCCCTCATATCAAAGCTGAACAAGGCAATCCAGTATGAGGAAAAAGGTCCCAAAAGCTGAAAAAGGAGTCAGAGAGAGCCCCCTATTAGCAGTCCTACAAGAAGACCAAGTTACAATATGGTGGTTTCTCAGAAAATTGGGGATTGCTCTACGTCAAGACCCAAGCATACCACTCCTAGTCATATACCTAAAGGACACTTGCTCAGCTATGTTCATAACAGCTTTATTCGTAATAGCCAGAAACCGGAAACAACCAAGATGTCCCTCAACCAAGGAACGGGTAAAGGAAACGGGGATACATTTACACAATGGAGTATCACTCAGCTGTTATAGGGGATGACATCATGAAGTTTGCAGGCAAATGAATGAAACTGTTCTCTTTTTTATTAAACAAGGTCTTGGTATGCAGCTCAAGCTGGCCTCCAACTTTGGGTGCTTCTAAAGCTCAGCCTCTCAAGGGTTTAGCTTACAGGAATGCAACACCACACCAGACTGATGATTCCAAGTGTGGCCAGGAAAAATGAAGCAGTAACATACAGCTTGTGTTGAGTCCTTAGCATGTATTGAGTCAAAATATTTACCAGTACTGAAGCATGTAGAAAGCAGTATGGGCCTAAGGTTCTTACTAGGAAGAGGAGGAATGAAGAAAAAAGAGAGAGATCAAGAATGAAAGCGGAAAGACCTTCTGGGGTTACTCCTCTAGAGACTCAATTGTCTGGGATTTCAAAGGAATTAGAGATGTAGCAGCACAACTCTGATTTCACTGAGCCCCTCTGTGTCTGTGTGCTTCTAAGTCCCAAATGTGTCACCGCAGCTTCTCCTAGCAACAGGAAGAATGTGTTTCTGTCAAGCTGAGCTCCCTGGTGACAATTACCCCATGATGTTCTGTTACTCTGATGAATCATGCACACCTAGCTCTTCTTGTTACATTTCACATATTCTCAGGGGGTAGAAATGTTGCTTTCATTCAGTCAAAGACCCAATTCCTTAGTAGTCTTTTTTTATAATGGAATACTGTGCCTACATCAAGTGAATAATAATTGTCTTAATTTTCAAAACAATTTCAACGCATAAAGTACATTTTCTCCACTCTGAACCCATTCATCCTCAGAATAGACTTCTGTTTCCTTCATTGTTGTTTTCTATTCTTGTTCAGAATGGAGGCCAGAAGGACAAACACTACTAGGATCTAGTAATTCACCAGGCAGGTTTTTATGTTTTCCAGTATGTGATATTTTGGTTCACTGAGCTTCATTTTAATTCTTCTTTGGCTGCGTTTGGTTTCACAATGTGATTAACGACTGAACTTGTCTCCCTGCGATTGTCTTAAGAATTTGCAATAGCAGATTTATTCACTTACTATAAATGCAAAACAGAGATGTGATTCTCAATGCAAATGTTACCCTTAAAACACACAGATATTTATCACCAAGTACTTTTGTAATCAACTTCTTGGATTTTGCACACAGTATAGTAACTATTAACTTTTTAAAAATACAATATTGTCTCTGATAATTACCCAACTCATAACATTGCAAATTGAACTCTTTCAAGCTAAGGACAGCATCACAGTGAAATAATCCACGCTGTGCACACCTCAGAATTCTGCCTAATAAGGGCTATGTACCTGACTGACAACCAATCTCCCCTAGGGGATGATGTTAACTAGAATTCTAATAATAAATGGATTTATAAAGTGACTGTCACAAATAAATTGATCATGTGTTGACCTAAATTGATCATCTGGATGGAAGACCTAATAAAAAACCAGACATCACCCCTCAGGATTCTCTCAGTGAGCCACTGGAATGTTGCTCTCTGAGTCAACATGGACCCCTGACTTTCCCAAGTGAACAGTATTAAAAACCCATCTTACTGTCAAAATTGTAAGCCTCCTCAGTGGCTCTGAGCCTGGGTCGGACTTACACTGGCTGAGCGTCCCCCCCTTTACCCCCAACTCTGGATTTCAAACACACAGATATATTTATCACTTGATCTCTTAATCATTGTTCATCAATGTGACAGTACCTTTGTAAAGCATCTTACGAGAGGCAGCATCAGGGTTCAGAGGTTTCAGTCTATAGGCAACCATTTCCTTTGCTTTGGGACCAAGGCAAGGCAGCACAGCAAAGAGAATTCATTATGGAGAGTTGTGTCCCTCTGGGAAGTCAGGAAGCTGAGAGAGGGTGAGGAGAGGCAAGAAGGAATCAAGGGAGGGAGGAAAGGAAGGAGGGAGGGAAGGAGGGAAGGACAGAAGGAGGGAGGGAGGGAGGGAGGGAGGAGAGAGAGAGAGAGAGAGAGAGAGAGAGAGAGAGAGAGAGAGAGAGAGAGAGAGAGATGAACAGGGGACAAGATACAGTTTCCACCAGTCTACCATTAGTGTCATCAGATTACAAACCCTCAATAAATTGATGGGGTGATAAGTCAAAACCCTCATGACCCAACCATTTCCCCAAAGCTTATTAGCTCACAATTAAACCAAGCCCCTATTATATGCCTGTCTTAATTAGGGTTTTACGTCTGTGAACAGACACCACCAACCAAGGCAACTCTTATAAGGACAACATTTGATAGGGGCTGGCTTACAGGTTCAGAGGTTTAGTCCATTATCATCAAAGTGGGAGTATGACAGCATCCAGGCAGGCATGGTGCAGGAGGAGCTGGGAGTTGTACACATTCATCTGAAGGCTGCTAGCAGAATACTGGCTTCCAGGCAGCTAGGATGAGGTTCTTAAGCCCATGCCCACAGTGGCACACCTACTCCCACAAGGTCACACCTCCTAATAGTGCCACTCCCTGGGATGAGCATATACACACCATCACAATGCCCCTCAGGGACATTTCAAATCAAAACCAGGAGACTTGGGCATAGTACACTGCCTGTCTCTCCTTTCCTTCCCACAGTTCATTTGGTAGAGGGATTTAGAACACAGCACTCTAGTCAGACACTAAAGAAGTCTCAATCCTCAAACCAGAAAGGCACACATTCTCCAGCATGGTAATACACAGGTCTGATAGCTTGCTAATGCTATTTCAAATCCACTTACCTGTTCTTTTCTTTTTTCATTTCTCTTTTGAACTCAAGAAAGCTGATCTATATTTAACAATATACCTGAAGCTACAGAAAATTGCTCAAGCTAAGAGAAAATGCCTCCACAACACCTAGGCTGCCAGTGTGTCTGGTGTTAGACAGTGGGCCTATTCTTGTTTTCACGGGAGCCATGCTCGTCTTAATTTGAGTAAAAACTTGTTTTTCAAGGTAATGAATCCTATAGGCCTTTAGTGATAGACTGGGACTAGATATAGCCTAGAATATCCTCTTTAGCCCCAGACTAGAATATCCAGCTTCATTGACTACCCAATTAGAATTCCACTTAAGCTTAGTCTTTAAAAGTATAGTATTCATCTTTCTTAATGCTGTGACAGAAAGCAGTCTAAGGAAGGTTGGCTTATAGTCTGAGGCCATTTAGGCAGCAGGAGCGTGAAGCGGTCGGCCATGTTGCTTCTGCTGTAGAGAGGCAGAGATGAAGGCTAGTGCTCTAACCCTGCCCCATAGCACATGGCCTCCTCCGTCCCCTCTGGGAGAACGAGCTAATCATCCTCTGGGTAAGGCATAAGTTTAGCTGTCACAATGCCCCATCAATCACCCCATAGAGACTTTCTTCACTAAGCCATCAGCCACGTGGCCATATATATCGTTACCCAAGTTTAGGGCTTACAGTTTTGAAACCCTTAAAGGGGTGGATGTGAGATTTACTCTACTCTTCCTTTTTTTAATAAAGATTTCTTTATGATGCTTTATGAAGCCGTTTCCAGACACACCAGAAGAGATCATCGGATCCCACTAGAAATAGTCGTGAGCCCCCATGTGGTTGCTGGGATTTGAACTCAGGACCTCTGGAACAGCAGTCAGTGCTCTTAACCTCTGAGCCATCTCTCCAGACCCTACTCTACTCTTTCAACTGAAACATCTTTCAAATGCATGGCTTCCCTGCTGCCTTCAGACATCCACAGAGCACAAGGGTATGGCAGGATGGACTAGGAAGTGAAACTGTTACGCAATTGCTGTGAACCAAAAAGAAACAGCATGGGTGAGTATCAGTGGCAGTTCTATGCATGTTAAGTGAGACAGTGTCCAGCACACCATGGATGGGATGAGCTAGGCTGAGGTTCACCAACGACTGTTCCACACCAACCCGGAAAGCCAAGATAATACTGAAGGCCTTCATATCCTCTAAATCCAGGCCTCTTTCCTTCAAGCTCTCTGGAGACCTTGGGTCCAGGGCATACAACCTTCCTGCTCTGTGAGGCAGAAAGAGCACCTCTCCGAGATTTGTGCTATGCTGTAAAGGGTCTGGGCCACTCTTAGGAATCACTGAGGTGCTGGCTCTCCTGGTTCAGTCCGGCTAGAAGCAGTGTCCCTTGTCCAATATCAGTAGATTTGTGTCCAGCAATGCAGCCGCCAGCAGCTGCTGAGGTCACTTTTCATGTCACCCTTAATTAACCTGACAGGATACAGCCCCACCTCTGTCTGAGACTAAGAGGAGAGGAGAGGCTTGCCGGGAGGCTAACAGAATGGGCTTTTATGTTCTTGGCTCTTCTGCGAGCAAATGTCTTGGAAAATTGCACTTTTATTGTTTCCAAGACCTGAGCCCACATCTCAGCAGCCCAGGCTTGGAAGGTCCTGTCAACTCACCCATCAGCTTTCACAAGGACGGGAACCCCTGCAAGATTGGGACCATTTAGCGCAATGCAGATACTAATGACAGGGTCCCAGCAAACACCAGTCCTCCATCCTGGAAGTGGTAGCCTTCCTAGTCACCCCTGCACCAGCCAAAGTGATAAGAACACCATTTTAAGGGGAACTTTCTAGAAAGCGTGTGTGTGTGTGTGTGTGTGTGTGTGTGTGTGTTTGTGTGCACGCGCATGCATGCACACACATGCATTCATGTGCTCAAAGGGGAGGATCAAGGCACAGCACTAGGACAAGCAGATGAAGCTTTATATGTGCTATTTTCTCTGTGAAGATTGAATGCTATAAACCCAGGAGCACTGCAGTGACAGGCTGTCACATGGTCCTGTCTATTCATGATAGAATGCTTGCCTAGCACACATAAATCCCTTGGTTTGTTCTCCCGCACCATAAAAACAATAAGAAAACACATAAATAAATCAATCATCTGTTGACCCTCCACCCCCAGCACACTAATTCTCAACTAACATCTGATCTGCATGTGCTGTCCAGAAGACTTTACTGAAAAACAAACAAACAAACAAAAAAGTCCAGGGCTGTCCCAGAGTCTTAGCCAGCCTGGCTCCTTTAAGCTCAGGTATGTTGAATATTTTCACAAACGCTTATCAGGTAACGGACTGTTGTTTTTCTGAGTTCGATTTCCCGTACAAAGCAGAGAGAATAACTTCAACTGGATTGTTTCAGGTATCTTTTACACGGCGGCTATAAATGCCCGTGAAATCTCTAAATCAGACGTTAAAAAAAATAAACTCTTCAGGGCTGGAAAGGTGGCTCAGTTGGTAAAGAGCTTGCTGTGCAAATGTGAGGACCTGAGTTCAGAACCCCAGCATCCATGTACAGAGCGGGATGTGGGGGGATGTGTCTGTCATCCCAGTGCCTGGGAGGCAATGCGTTTGGGAGCTTGCTGGGTGCTCAGCCTTGCCAAATCTATGAGAGACCCTATCTCAAAGTAACAAGTGGGAGGAAGACCCAACATTGACCTCTGTCCATCTCATGCACACAGACACTTGTGCACCTGCTGTACACACACACACACACAGAGAGAGGGAGAGAGAGAGAGAGAGAGAGAGAGAGAGAGAGAGAGAGAGAGAGAGAGATTGATTAAACTGTTCTTTGGAAAGTGACCCAACACTTAAGATATCATCAAAGAACATAGCAGGAAAATACTAAAAGCAAAAACCTAAACTAACTACATAGAATTTGGTCTTTCAGGTTGTTGAAGCTACTTTTTCTGCTTCCCTGCCAATAAATGTAAACTTTCTTCTAATTCTGTAATGATGTGCCTACATATATTCTATTCCTGTAAGGCACCGAGCGCAGATGGAAAACACCAGAAACAAGAATTTCATGCCTGCATGTGGAATTCACTCCCGCTATTATAATTCTGACTAAGCATTGGTTGCTGTTTTACATGGATTATTAGCTAAACTATGTAATTAACAGACTGCTTAGTACATTGTTCTTAAAGGGCAGCATGGGGGCTGGAAAGATGGCTGAGCAGCACTTGCTGCCTTTGTAGAGGACCCAAGTTTGATTCCCAACATCCACATGGTAACTTCTGATCCAGGGGATCTGATGCCCTGTTCTGGCCTCACCAAATGTGTGCACCCCAACACATGCACATGTGCGTGCACACACACACACACATACACACACGCACACACACACACACACTGCTGAGAAGTTTTGAGTTCATCATCTACACACTTAAAGATTTTCACATTTTATTTTCACTCAGAAAGTATTTTTAGACTTATAACGATTATTAATAAAACCAAACTTTCCAAAGTTTCTGAGAATGTTTTAGTCGTTGTGGGACCTACATGATCAGAATCACAGGCTACCAGATAAGCGAAATGGAACCTTTACTACAGAAATGGTTTTCTTAGAGGGCAGAAGGGTTGGTTTGTGTATTTATTGAGGCTGGGTTTCACGTAGCCCAGGCTGACCTCAAATTCACTATGTAACCAAGGCTGGTTGGAATTTCCGATCCTCCTGCTTCCAACTCCCAAGTGCTGGGATACAGGTGTGCATCTCTGCACCTAGCTTCAAAACGTTTTAAGACTTCTTTTTAAATTTGAGATGAGTAAGGTAGAGAGGTCTATGAATAAGAAGTGAATATTCTTGCTATATGAAAATATTCTTCTCATTGAGATGCTAACTTATTGAAAATACTGATAGACAGTCTTTTCCAGAAATAAACCGAGGTAACATAGATCATGCCTGCTACGTTGCTGTTGTGAACACTGGGACTCTGATGTTTTTATAGGTCAAGACTGGGCAAACCAGGGAGGAAAAGTACTCTGAAAGTTGAAGTGATAGTAGCTACCACAATTGACAGAAAATTCAACCTACCATTTCCTAAAAGCCAGGTTAAAAGTTACCTAGCTCTTAGCCAAGACCTATGTTGATAACCACTAAAGAAAGTCATATTTTTTTTCTAGATGGTGAAAAATGTACTATTCTGGTCAATTTTTGTCAAAGTGGCACAAGCCTAAACACACCTGGGAAAACTGAGTCTCAGTTAAGGAACTGCCCCTATCAGATGGGCTTGTGGGCATGTCTGAAGAACTCTTTCTTGAATGCTAATTGACATAGTAAGGCTCAGCCTACTGTGAGCAGTGCTATCCTTAGGCTGCTGGGCATGGACAGTATACAGTCTAAGAAAGGTAGCCAGACAGTAAGCAGCATTCTTCCACGGTCTCTGCTTCAGTTCCTACCTTGGGTTCCTGCTTTGAGTTCATGCCCTGACTTTCTGTCATGATGGATTTGAACCTGTGAGCCAATTTTTACTTTTTGTCTCCCAGGTTGCTTTTGGTCACTATGTTTATTAAAGCAATGGAAAATCAAATTAGTGTAAGTATATAAAGTAGTCTTCATATAGAAAATTTCTAAAATTAATACCTAATATGTGCGAAGCGATTTGTAATCCGTACATCTTCCTAACATGGATGGATTGTTGACAGGACGAAGCTATAAGAACGTGAGAGAGGAAGCTGGAGAAACCCAGAGCCCCCATCACTCCCATTCTGTGTAGAAAGGGAGGAGCTCTACTCTGATCTCTGTTCACATATTCACCATGCCAGATTCTCTTCTAACATATGTTTCCACGTTGGAAAGTCATTTTATCTTGTGGGCTATTAAATTTAGTTTCTGATAGACAGTAAATTAACAGCCAATTCCATCAGGAGTCTCTTCCCTAGTGGATCTGGCCAATGAAACATAAACTTTCCAGATCTGTTGAGTCAGAAGAGGCCACTTGGGGACATTATTAGAAAGATGACTTTTCTCTAGACCTCCCTAACCCCATTACAAATTCCCTAGGTCACATTCATAATTCTCACATCATAACCCCTTTAGTTTACACACTCAGTGACACTAGCCTGTTGTATTTGTTTGCCTGCTTGCTCTTGTTTTTTTGAGACAAAGTCTCACTTTGTTGTAATTTTAATTTTTTTCAAATCCTGCTTTTAATGATGGTTCTTAAACACTTTAACCTTCCTTGTAACCCACCACCCACCAGAGATAGTGGAAAATAAAGGATATGGGTGGTGAGGGGGAGGGAGTGGACCTGCTTAGAAAGATTATTTGGAGCAACTCCCATCTGTGCTGTCTGGAAATCAGCAGTTCAGTTCACAGGTTAACAGGCAGTGGCAGTTCAATACACTCACAAAGACCTCACAGATACACCGGCAGTCCAGTTCGGCAGAGTCAAGTTAGCAACCACAGTGACACCACCTAGGAGAGACAGCCAGGTCTCAGCCTTGGCTAAAGTCATCAGGAGAGACCAAGAGGAACACCAGGAGAAGTTCTCCGCTGTCCCTTTATCAGGGAAACAAAGATCAGCGAGGACGAGAGGCCCCCAAGTGTAGCACAGCTAGCTGTACCAGCAAGCCCAGCTCCGTCTCCATCACTCCATCAAGTCCTATTTGTACCCTCCAAACATCACGTGTCCTTCACGTGCCCTGCCTCAGCGTGGGTCTTGCCTTCACACGTGCTTCCAATCAGCCGGCGTCCTTGGGATCCACAACAAAACGCAGCACCGAAGTTTTTTGGTGCGTTTCTCTCTGTGGCATCCTGACAAACGTAGTTCAACTACACAATGTAAGGCAGACAAACACATGCGTGTTATTAGCAAAGAGTCTTTCATCACGTGTCCTTTCACGTGCTTGCATTAGCAGAACATCCTCTCTCCATTCCCTTCCATTCTGCTTCAGCGAAACGTTCTTCCACTAGTCTTCTGACTTTCCAAAGAACCCTCAAGTTTCCACTTCACTCTGTGGCCCTAGATGGCCTAGAACTCACACTGTAGCACAAGCCGGCCTCAGAGTCAGGGCAATCCTCCTCCCACGACCTTCTAAGTACTGGGATAACAAGTGTCCACCACCGCGTTTAATTAACTCTATCCTTTTTGATGCTTAGGTGGGAAATGTTGATAGTCAAGCATTGACGGAATGATTCACTGATAGCTGACTTCCCTTTGAGTCAACAAAGGGACTTTAACAATGGTGTTCCAACACAATGAGTCTTAAGTGTTCACAGCCACCAAAGTCTTCATGCTTAAACACTAGATCCAGCTGTCCAACCACAGTCAACAGATTAGTCCCACATCTCCCTCTCCCTCTCCCTCTCTCTCTCCCTCTCCCTCTCCCTCTCCCTATCCCTTTCCCTCTCCCTCACTCTTTCTCTCTCTCACACACACATACACAGACAGACATACACACACAGCAGGGGTGGAGATTGGCCCTAAGGCCTTATTTATACTAGGCAAATGCATTACCACTGAGTTATCTTCCTTGCTCAAAATATTCTAAGGGTAATTGATGAGAATCTATCCACATTTTTATTTCCCCAGCCAACAAATTATTCAAGGGAGGATCTGAACACAGACACCCCCATTTAAAAGTGATGGTGAATGCTAAAATGAATACACAAATCTCTGTATCACAAAGAACGGTAATAACTCCTACCAGACAAAATTCATTTTATCTCTGTGGATGAGAATTACCTACACAACTACCAGCTTTTTGTAAATTGTGAAATCGCAACATAGCTGAAAGTCAGTGAGACATAAAAAACCCTTGAAATATCAGACAACAGCACCCAGAGGCTGCAGGTAACACCAGGGCCCCAGTGCAAAGAAGCCCAAGTTGTTTGCCCTTTTTTAAACATTTTACTTTTTTCCTGAGAATTTTAATTCCCAAATTAAAAGATTTTTCAGATACACATCGCTGGGATATAAGCCCCACCCAAAGTGATAATAACAAAAACATTCCTACCTTCACGATTTCTTTCCCCACTGCCATTATTACACTTTAGCTAAGTATGAAAGTTCTGCTCATTAAAATGTTAAATTTGCATAACTTGAGAATCAGTATCACCCATCAAAAAGAAAATCTTATTTGCATGTGTCATCACCAGACACAATTTCTAATTATCCTGTTGATAGCCTGAGTTCAGAAGCAAATGTGTGCCTCCTTCCACCAGAGCTTTAATAAGCAGGCTAGAGTGGAAACTGAATCATTTTCCACTAATTTGCTATTATGGTCTTTATCCTTTTCTCAGGTCCTAGGTCAAAGGGCAGTTCACAAGGCTGAGCACAGAGGACTTAACTCCAATCATCCTAATAATTTTGGTACAATTTTCCTTCCTAAGGAATCTGGCACCTCATAAGGTTCCCAAAATCTTGTCAAATTTAAGCATAAAATACAAGCATGTCTGTGTCAAAATTAGCTCAAATCTCATTATGAAAGGAAGAACCCTCAGGGAGTTTAAAGATCACTTAACCTGATAGTTCTATGAGCAAACACACCGGGTGACTGAGTGGGCAGCAAAGGAGTCAGAGATTTCGTGGAGATGACTACCTAGGAGCTCCTTGTTGGATTGATGGGGAAGGGTGTGTATGATGATAGTTTACTGCCAAAATGTAGCTCCTGTGTCCATAAAACAAAACAAAACAAAACAAACAAACAAAAACCTTTGAGGTGTAGAGGTCTTCTGGCTGTTTCCAGAACATCAAATTTTCTTTGACTACAATTGTGCTACTGTATTTGCAGTGGTCTCATCAAAATTTAGGAATAAGTAAAAATCATAGCCACTCGAATTACAGGCTAACTGGATGTTGGAGATCACTTTTTCCTAATTAATTGAGTAACTAATCTATAACTGATGGATTTTTTTTCACGGCTTCCCTCATGGTATGCTAATGGTATTTATAATCCTTCTATACATAGTGCAGACTCAATTATTTTGACAGATTTTTTTTTTATAAAAACTAAGTGGGTTTTTTTTTTTTTTGACAAACACAAATCACCCCCAGTTCTACAGTCAATATGATCTGTGAACTCATGCAAACTGTGATGAAGCTGTCCTTAGGAATCGTGAGCTTGGTGTTTTGTTTTTTAGTTTCTTTCTTGGTTTTGTGGTATGGTATTGATGGTAATGATACAGGGTCTCATGTAGCATAGGCTGGCCTCAAACTCGTGATATAGTGAGCTGGCCTAGAACTCCTGATCACCCCAACTCTACCTCGTGAGTACTGGGATTCCAGAAGCACACTACCATGACTGGCTTGAAAATGATGTTGTTCTGTGCTAGGTTGTTTTGTTTTTGTTCTAAGCATCCGGTTCCCACCAAGGAATCCAGAAATAAGCACAAATTAAATCGATTTTTTTCCCCTCTCTGTTTCTTTGAATCCAAACAACAGTTGGGGATCAAGAATTAAAAAGCCACAAAAAATATTTTGTTTATCTTTTATAAATAATAAATCATGTGCTGCTTGACACTCTCCCTCGGTGACCTAATAGGTGCTGCCATTGAGCACTCAGGGTGAACAGGTCCTTGAAGCTACTGAACATCATTGTCATCGGAACAATGGATGAGGAGCTGCAGTCTCCACGGCAGAAAGCTGATGCCCCAAGATGCTCAAAGCGGCAAGCACACACGAGCACCTGTGTGCGTCAATGTGTTATTCTCGCTGCAAATTAATATCTTAGCTTTTCCCATCCCGCTTTTTATTCATAGTCTTTATGATGTAGACCTGCACAGATGAAGTGCTATTTAAAAAAAAAAAAAAAAGAAGAAGGAAAGAAAAGTTAGCCTGGTGTTCTTCACATTAGGCTGAGTGGCAAGGTGACCCGCAAAGTCTACTCCACATTATTGCCTATGAAGCCCAGTCAATCTATGGAAAGAAAAATACTAGTGTTATCTTCTGGTGCAGATGTTTTCTGGTTCTTCAGCCCCCTTCTGGTGATGGGCTGAACAGAACTGTGCTGTCAGTAACTGTAGGCAACCCCACCCAAGCAAGCTGGAGTGGAAGCCTTCATCCCTCAGGATGTACAAAGACTCCCCAAGGAGCACATGGCACAAATGTGATTTTAGAAGGAGGGGGGTACTTAAAAGGAATTCAGTTCCCTTGTGTTTAATTCACACCTGCCCTCCTTTCTAAAATAATCTGTTGGAAAACACACCCATGGCACGTAGCTAACCTTTATATCTTTCCAGCTTTTCTTCTTTAGGATTTTTTAACGAACATAAATCATAATCCAAATCCAGAATCTTATTGATGTACTCCTCTGACTGAAAATCCATGCAGATGGTGACTTGAAGTAGAGAGGTCACCAAAACCTTATTAAATGTTGGCCCAAAATTCAAGGAAACACCCTGTCTTTGCCCCGATCTTGTTTTCCAACAGGGAAAGCACAACATCCAAGGATGTTTTTTCAGCAGTGGATGGTGTGATCTCTGTAATCCCAGTACTTAGGAGGTTGAGGCAGGAAGATCAGGATTTCATGGCTATCCTCAATAACAGAGCAAGTTTGAGACAAGTCTGGGCTATAAGAAAACAAGTCTCAAAGAACAGGCAATAAATAAATAAAGTATTTACGGGCTGGGAAGATGGTTCAGTGGTTAAAGTGTTTACCCCACAAATGTGAGGATTCCTAGAACCCACATGAATGCATGGTGATCCATCTGAAATCCCAGTTCCAGAAGGCAGAGACATAATTCCTAGAGCAGCAAGCTGCTAGAAAGGTTAGCCATATGGATGAGCTCTGGGTTTGATTGAGAGACCCTGTCTCAGTGAATAACATGGAAAGCCACCAAGGATGATTCTCACCATCAGTCTTGATGCACAGGCACACAGGAGAAACTGCCACACGTGGGCATGCATGCTCGTGCACCTACACACACACACACACACACACACACACACACACACACACACACACGGAAAAGGAAATAGGGCATCTGGAATTTTGTCTGGGTTCTGATTGCCCTGAATCCAGGAATGAGTTCTCAGAACATATTTCATAGCTTCATTTGAATTAAAAACATGAAATCACATCAAGTAAGTCTAATTTGTTTTAAAAATTGATTTGGGTCAAATAAGTCAAAGAGTAGACACCATTCATAAAATGAATAAGGTAAACCTGCACTTCTTTTTTTTTATTAGATATATTTCTTTACTTACATTTCAAATGTTATTCCCTTTCCCAGTTTCCTGTCCATAAAACCCACCATCCCTCCCCCTCCCTCCCCCTCCCCCATAGGGGATTCCCCCCATCCATCCCCCTTACTGCCCCCCATATTCCCCTGCACTGGGGGTCCAACCTTGGCAGGACCAAGGGCTTCCCCTTCCACTGGTGCTCCAACAAGGATATTCTCTGCTACTTATGCAGTTGAAGCCCTGAGTCAGTCCATGTACAGTCTTTCAGTAGTGGTTTAGTCCCTGGAAGCTCTGGTTGGTTGGCATTGTTGTTCTTATGGGGTTGCAAGCTCCTTCAGCTCTTTCAATATTTCCTCTAATTCCCCCCAAGGGGGTCCTATTCTCAGTTCAGTGGTCCCACATGTGGCATATACATACATATATTTTTTTCAACCACCAAAACTAGATAAGATTGATGAAGCTAAAAAGTGCATGCGAAAAGGGACCAGATATAGATCTCTCCTGAGAGACACATCCAGAGCATGTCCAATACAGAGGTCAATGCTAGCAGCAAACCTGCACTTCTTAATAAAAATACTTAAAACAAATATTCACATTATAGGCAAATATATAGCATAACCATTTTATTTTAAAGTATTTTTTTAATTTTTATTTTTTTATGTATATGAGTAATACACTGTCACTGTCTTCAGACACTCCAGAAGAGGGCATCAGATCCCATTACACATGGTTGTGAGCCACCATGTGGTTGCTGGGATTTGAACTCAGGACCTCGGGAAGAGCATTTGGAGCTCTTAACCACTGAGCCACCTCTCCAGCCCTATTTTAAAGTATTTTATGTACCTTAAAGTACTGTTCACAAATAAACTATGGTACTCCCATTAGTAACTGAGTCTACTTCTTGGCTTGGGCAAGCAACCTTTAAGAGAATAACAGCTACTGCAAGAACTCCTTAAATGAAGGAAAGCCTGTCGATACGTTTTCTGAAATCTTGGAAAGGAGATAACACTGGGACAACATATTATTTTCTGTCATGATGATGGACGATCCAGAAAAACCAACAAAAGGAGGAAAGACTTACTTTGGTTCCCAGTTTCAGAGGTATCAGCCATGTCAACTGGCTTCACTGATGGAGGGTTGTATGTGGTAAGAAAGAACATCACAGAATAAGTGGGGGGGGGGGCAAAGCTACCTCCCTAATGAGAAAGAGAAGGAAGGTTCTAGAGTCCAACCGCCCCTCCAAGGGACACCCCAATGGCATACCCTTCCACAGGGTCCCATCACTTAAAGGCTCTACCACCTCCTAGCACCACCACCCTGGAGACCAAACCTCAGCACATCTGGGATCATCTAAGATATAATCCGTGGGCTAGAGAGATGGCTTAGCAATTAAGGGTGCCCTCAGAAAGAATGAGCATTCAGTGCCAGTGGCTCATGACTAACTGCCTGTAATTCCAGATCCAATGGGTCTGATGCTCTCTTCTATCCTCTTCCCTCAGACACAGACACACACGTGTGCACACATGCACACATGCGTGCACATACACATGCACACACAAATATAAATTTTTTTTAAAAAAGAAGGAAGCAAGGAAGAAGGAAAGAAGGAAGGAAGGAAGGAAAGAAAGAAAAAAAGAAAGGAAGGAAGGAAGGAAGGAAGGAAGGAAGGAAGGAAGAAAGAAAGAAAGAAAGAAAGAAAGAAAGAAAGAAAGAAAGAAAGAACCCAATCCATAACTCAGGGAGATAAATCATTTTGTGTCAGGTGAGTTCCAGCTGTTAGCTTTCAACAAGTAATTGAGTGGTCAGGGATATGACACTGAAAATAATTCCTGATGATAAATCACTGTGGGTTCTGGCATACCAAAAGGAGTCTTTTCTATGTCATAATTCTTCCCTTTTGAGTGTGAAAAATCTATGAAGAAGAAACATAATGCCACCTGCAACAGGTAATAGCTACCCAGACATTAGCAGCAACCTCCAAGGTGCATGTCTGCATTTAATATCTAATTATCAGCTCTGCTTAGTGTGTGTGCATGTATGTGTATGAGTGGTTTGATGAACTCTGTGCTAATAGTACAGGAAGTGATAGTCTTAATTAAATTTTTTGACATTTAAAGCCTTACAGCTATGAGAAATTAGAATTCTCAAATTTATATACATATTTATGATGTTGGGAAACAGACATTAATAAGAGAGTTTTTAAGTGTTATTCACAGGGAGCTAAAATGCTGTGAGGGAAACTGAACAGAAATACTTGTTTCAGGAAAAAAGGTATTGAAAAAAATAGCTTCTGGGGCTAGCAAGATGGCTCATTAGCTGGGGAGATAGTTCAACCAGTGCAAGCAAGAGGCCTGAGTTCAGATTCCCCAGCATCCACATAAAAGCCTGGAGTGACTATATGTGCCTGTTACGCCTGCACTGGGGTTTGAGGGATAAAAACAGGAAGATCTCTGGGACTTTCTAGGGGAAAAAAACCTACAAGCTCATTTCATGTCTCAAAAAATAAGACAAAAATAGAGAATATACACTGTGTTCCTGTAGCCTCCTCACCTGCATGCATGTATACATACATGCACACTTGCACACACATGTACACATGCACACACCTGCACATGCATGTATACACTCATGCACACACACCTACACACAAATGCACACATGCATACACATGCACACACTCACACACATAGGAACACAGACAGGCAAACACATGTATACACATAAGCACACATATGAACATGCACACATCCATACACACATGCACTCATGCATGGCAACACACACACAGGCAAACACATGCATACACATGCACACTTTTTTTAAAAGCGAGAGGCCTGACGATATGTCTGAATAGTTAAGAACACTTACCTATTCTTGCAGGGGACTTTAATTTGGTTACCAGGACCTGCATCATGTGGCTCACAACAGCCGGTAACTACAACTCTAGAAGATCCAATGCCTTCTTCTGGCCTCCTTGGACAATTGCAGTCACATGCTCAGACCTACATACATACATGGAATGAAATAATCTTTCAGAAGAACGTGTAAGCTTCTTTATGTCTATATAAATGGGGATGAAGAGGTTGAAGACAGTGGAGTTTCATATCTCGGTGGATTTAGATTCCATTGGGTACATTTAAAACAGAGATAGTGAAATTTTACTTTAAGATATCAGTATATATTGTGAAGTAAAAACATTTCAATTTAAAATTATGTTGCAAATTTAAGTGCTGACCTAGAAGACAAAGAGGACACGTACATTGAATAAATTCTTTTAGAAAAACAGTGGAATGCTTCTACAGAGCACTCAGATTTTACAGCACAACCCATTTCTACTTTAAAGTCAGTATTAAACCCTGACAAATGATGTTTTCTTTTTTACTCCAGGTGGAAAGTCATGCTCACAGCAGCTTGGAAACAACTGTTACACACACACACACACACACACACACACACACACACACACACACACACACACACCAATAGATATCTTACCTTAGTACCCTGAGAGGGAACATGGGAGCCACAGGCAGCCTGGGGCAGAGTGATCACAGATGACAAGGTTCAGGTTGGATCCTACCAGATAAAAAAAAAAGTTCATTTGTAACATGGCCAGAAAACTTCCCATTAGGCACTGCTGTTGGTTAATAGAAACTCAAGGCAACAAAATAACAGTAGCAAAGGATTCTACCATTAAATGCTTTCTTAGGCAAGATGTGAGAGAAGTCATTTGTAGCCATACAAAGCCGGGAAGGGTAGAAAAGAATCAAGGTAACACTGACTACATTTTGAAATGAAAGGGTGAGAGGCCTCTGGCTCTATCCAAATACTGTATGCACAAAGGAAGAAAAGATAAGTTGAAAGACACACACTTATTTTAAAAATTTGGCCTAGTGGCCATCAAGATGGTTGGTTCATCAGACTAAAGCTGTCATTGTACAAGTCTCATGACCAGAATTCACATAAAAAACCTGTATGTTCTGGCATGCATCTGTAATTCCAGCACTCATATGAGTTAGCCTGGAGCATGCGGTGTGGACACATGGAGAGACCCATGGCTCCATCTGCATATGTAGCGGAGGATGGCCTTGTCCAGCATCAATGGGAGGAGAGGCCCTTGGTCTTGTGAAGGTTTCATGCTTCAGTGTAGGGTAATACTAGGGCGGGGAAGTGGGAGGGAAGGAGTGGATGGGTGGGAGACCAGCCTCATGGAAGCAGGGGAAGGGGTGGGAGGGGTGGGATAGGGGTTTCTGGAGGAATTGGGAAAGGGTATAACATTTGAAATGTAAATAAAGAAAATATCCAATACAAGAAAAAAAAAAAACAAGAGAGACATTGCCTGGAAAATAAGGTAGAAGGAGAAAACCAACTCCCAAAAGTAGTTCCCTGGCATCTGCACAATGCTGTGGCACAAACATGACACCCCACCACAAACAATCAGTCAATCAGTCAATCAGCAATCAATCGGTCAATCGATCAGACCTCAGTTCACGTTTCTCATCTGGAAAGGAAAAGTGATGTACTTTGTGGGAATCACGGTGGTAAGTTATACTTGTGTTTATCATACTCATACTGATAAGTTGTTTAATGATGAGAGGACGTATGCTTTCTCTGCACCAAGCATGTTTTCCTCACTGCCTCAGCTGATCCCCCTCAGAAGGGAACCTACTGTGCTTTGCCTCTTCAACCTTTGCTCTCTCCTAAAAATTAATGATAAAGGTCCATTGGAATATTGGTTTTACAAACCACACCTTTTAGTCACTTGTGGTCTTCAAACGAAAGAACAGTTTTATTTTCACAACCCATTTTCATGAAAAAAACAAAACAAAACAATCCTCTGCATATGCTACATATGCCTGTAGGTGCTTCCTGAAAAGTAACGGAGATGCGTTAGGAGTTTAAACACACATTGAGTTTCCCCCCCCACCTCTATTAAACTCTTAAATACCAGCTACTTGACAAGCAGACTGAGGTTCTTAATGGCAGCAATTATAAGCTCCTGTCTATTTTAAAAACTCATTCTTTCTGTGACGAATGTACTCTCTGCCTTGACAGAAAAAAAAATTTTTTTAACCTTTAAAAAAATTGAGAGTTTTTTTTTTTAATGTTCTGTAGCTTTGTGGTTCTTGATATGAAGATGAGAGGTGTACTGTGGAGGGACAACTGAAGATGTTCTGATCGTTTTCCTGCCTGGTAGGTGATGCTGGTACTTTCTTCATAGCCTGGGGCTCTGAGAGATCCCTATAATTCAGTGCAAGGATCCCTTGGCATTCCCACAGCATTCATGGCAAAGTGGGGGTGTTACTGCAAAGGCTAGGTTGGTGCCCTGAAAGCTGGGGGAGCCAAAGTCCTGACAGGAAGCCCCTTTCTCTTGACCCATGTGAGTAACTACATAGCCTGCCTCACTTCGGAGAACAGCCTGTAACTCCCTCTTGCTTCTAGCTCGTGCCCCTTTGTTCCTGCCCCACCACACCCTCCCGCTTTGCCTCACTGACAGCCAAGGGGCCTGACAGCTGACTGCAGGTGTGTCCTACACATGGTGCTGCCAGAGCTCGTCTCATCTCACTTTTGTCTTAAGACTCCTGCATCAGACACTTCTGCTTCACTCTCTCCTTTTCATCCTGTCTCTGCTGAGCCATGCTTTTTCTCAAAGATGATAATTGGCTTCTTTGTTCTCTGAATATCCCTTCCCTGACCTTCCTAATAAGCTAGCAGAGGTTCTATAGGGGAACAACACTGCTGTCCTGTAGCTGAGAAAACCCATAATTCCCCAGGACTAACCTCTGTGCTCTTATACCTTACAACTTCACATAAGGGAGGTATTCATTCATCCGTTTGTTAATTCATTTATTCCCTCTTGGTGTATATTCTGCAAGACATTAGGGACAAATCCAAGAAAAGGGTACACCTGCCTTTAGAGACCTCTTAGTCCAATGGAGGAGGTGGACATACCCCAGAAGTAAAAGTGTAACTGCTTACACCCATGACACTGCTAATGGAAGTGTTCGCACATGGTGTTATATAATTTCGGACATAGATTACAAGGAGACTGACAGACCATGATTCCTGAGTGCTGACCAAAGCTTAGGACATATCAACCCAATGGGGCTGCGTCTATTTCCATCTCACAAAAGAGGAAACTGAGGCATCAAGAATAAACAGCCCAGGGGCTGGAGAGATGGCTCAGTGGTTAAGAGCACTGACTGCTCTTCCAGAGGTCCTGAGTTCAAATCCCAGCAACCACATGGTGGCTCACAACCATCTGTAATGGGATCCGATGCCCTCTTCTGGTGTGTCTGAAGAGAGTGACAGTGTATTCATATCTAAAATAAATAGATCTTTTAAAAAAAAAAAAAAGAATAAACAGCCCAGGAAACTACTGGCTTCTAAGGGCACCTGAGCTTATGCCATGGGCACATCAGCACATACAAGTGCACACACACACACACACACACACACACACACACACACACACACACCATTTAAAATATTTTTAAAGCATCCACACCCTGGTCTTCCTCCTAAGCTCCCTATGGTCTGTGGGTTGTATTGTGGGCATTCTGAGCTTTTGGGCTAATATCCACTTCTCAGTGAGTGCATACCATGTGTGGTTTTTTGTTTTTTGGTTTGTTTTGTTTTTTGTGATTGGGTTAGCTCATTCAGGATAATATTTTCTAGTTCCATCTGTTTGCCTTCAAATTTCATGAAGTTATTGTTTTTAATAGCTGAGTAGTACTCCATTGTGTAAATGTACCACATTTTCTGTATCCAACTCCTGTTGATAGACATTTGGGTTGTTTCCAGCTTCTGGCTATTACAAATAAAGCTGCTATAAACATAGTGGAGCATGTGTTCTTGTTCTATGTTGGAGCATCTTTTGGGTATATGCCCAGTAGTGGTATATCTGGGTCTTCAGGTAAAACTATTTCCAATTTCCAAATTTCTCAGCGGTTCGCCAGATTGATTTCCAAAATAGTTTTACCAGTTTTCAGTCCCACCAGCAATGGAGGAGTGTTCCTCTTTCTCCACATCCTCACCAGCATCTGCTCTCACCTGCTTTTTTGATCTTAACCATTATGATTGGCGTAAGGTAGAATCTCAGGGTTGTTTTGATTTGTGTTTCCCTGACCACTAAGGATGTGGAAGACCAGGGTGTGGATGTTTCAGTCCTGCATTGAGGGGGAAAGAGGATGATCATAGGAGGAGGAGGGAGGGGGTCTGGGAGGGAGAAAGGAAGGGGAAGAAATGGGGGAGGGGGATCATGTACTGGAGGGGACAGAAGAAAGGTTCAGAGAGTCAGGAAATCAAATAAATATATGTAGCAGTGGGGGATGAGGGACTGTGGGTAGCCACTGGAAGATACCAGATACCAGGGAAGGGAGAGACTCCCAGGACCCAGAAGGGATGACTTTAGCCAAAATGTGCAGCAAAGGGGGAGATAGAACCTGTAGAGACCACCTCCAGTAGATAGGCACAGCCCCCAGTCCAAGGATAGGGCCACCAACCCATCTCGAAGTTTTTAACCCAGAAATGTTCTTGTCCAAAGGAAAGACAGGGACAAAACTTGGAGCAGAGATTAAAAGAGGGGCCATCCAGGGACTGCCCCACCTGAGGATCCATCGCGTCTGCAGACAGCAAACCCCAACACTACTGCTGTTGCCAAGAGAAGCTTGCTGACAGGAACCTGGTGTGGATGCTCCTTGGGAGATTCTGCCAGCAACTGACCAATGCAGATGTGGATGCTTGGAGCCAACTATCAGCCTGCACTCAGGGATCTCAGTTGGGGAGCTGAGGAGGATTGCAACCCCATAGGAAGAACATCAGCTAGCTGGACCACCCAGTGCTCCCAGGAACTAGACCACCAACCAAGGAGTGTGCAGGGAGGGTTCCATGGGTCCAGATTCATACGTAGCAGAAGATGGCTTTGTCTGATATCAGTGGAGGGGAGGCCCTTGGTCCTATGGAGTTTTGATGCCCCAGAGTAGGGGAATGCTGAAGGGTGAGGCAGAAGTGGGGGGTGGGTGGGTGGGTGGAGGAGCTCCTTCATAGAGGCAAAGGGGAAGAAGGGGAGGGTGGATGTGAGATGGGGGATTGTAGAGGGGTAATCAGGAAGGGTGATATCATTTGAGATGTAAACAAATAGAATGATTAATAAAAGAAAGAAAATGTTTAAAATATTTTTTAAATCTTTTTTAAAAAATAACCAGTCCATGAACCAACAATAGCTATGTTCGTCTTTAGCACACCAACATGGATGGAGCAGGGGTTCTCCACCCTATCTGAGGAGATTTAGCAGCTGATGGCTGCTGAGAGACAAAAAGTCCATCTTCTTCAGGCATACAGTCACTGGTAGATTGCCCATGCTCCCGTGAATGGCCCTACATTTGTGCATGTATGTGGATTTGGTGAGTCAGAGAGAGAGGAGAGAGAGAGAGAGAGAGAGAGAGAGAGAGAGAGAGAGAGAGAGAGAGAGAGAGAGAAGCCTTAGAGTTTTACCATGACCAAGGCAACTCTTATAAGGACAGTATTTAATTGGGGCTGCCTTATAGGTTCAAAGGTTCAGCCAATTATCATCAAGGCAGGAGCATGGCAGCATCCAGGGAAGCAAGGTGCAGGAGGAGCTGAGAGTTCTACACCTTCATCTGAAGGCTGCTAGCAGAATACTGGCTTCCAGGCAGCTAGGATGAGAGTCTTATAGCCCAGGCCCACAGTAACACGCCTACTCCAGCAAGGCCACACCCACTCCAATAAGACCACACCTTCTAACAGTGCTATTCCCTGGGCTGAGCATATATAAACCACTACATAAAGAGAAAGGAAGAAGGAAAAGAAAGGAAGGAAGGAAGGAAGGAAGGAAGGAAGGAAGGAAGGAAGGAAGAAAGGAAGGAAGGAAGGAAGGGGACATGAAGTAGGGAAGGGAGTGTGAAGGGGAGTTGGGAGAATAGAGAGATAGCAAAGGGTAAATGTGATCAAAATAGCCCTGTAAATATGTATAAAATCTCAAATACTTTTTTAAATTAACAAAAAGGAATGGCCAACCTAAAGTGGCACCTGTAATGAGGAATGGGGTCAGGATCTGGACCTGATTCTACGTGACCCTCACACTGACATCATTAACCTGTAAGCATCCCTGTCTCCCATGTAAGACATGATCAGAGACTGAAAAGGCAGGGCTACTTATCTGCCATGAAATGTTTGTGCTACACCAAAGGATCTTGGTGTTGGAGGAGTCACATGTCCTTGAAAACGCAAGGTGGCTACAAGCCCATAGAGACTCCCTCACAGGTGATGAGCTCTGTGCTCCCTGTAGTGATCTGGGCTGCCCCTTTGTCAGATCTGATCAACAGAACACGATCAAAGTTGCACTGTTAGGTCCAAACTCAAATCTGAAAGGGCCAGCAGCTTCTATTCTAGCTCCTGGAACACTTTCTCTGAGGGGGGATGAATACCAGGTGAGAAACCCAATGATCCTGAGATAGCCACAGTTGAAGGAAGCTCGAGCCAGTCAGTCAAAGAAGCTGGGCTAATAAGGAGAGATACCCAGCCTGTCTTAGCTGTTGCAGCCACCACAACCCAGGCTTCAGAGATGACAGGAAAATCCCCTTGGCTATTCAGCCATACCAACTCAGGAAAGTTAGAAATGTAAGTCATTCCCCAAAATCAGTCCCCAAATATGAGCATCAGTGAGTCCCAGTTGAGGTCCTATCAGCACGGAGCATGACTATGCCATGTGCCCTGCTGGCATTCTCACTGAAATGCTTGGCAGTTTATTCTGACAGGGTATGGGGCGACATCTTACACGGAAGATCTTCTGGCCATGTGGTGGAAGTAAAGTACACATTCCTCATATTTGAACACGTGCACACGCACACACACACACACACACACACATGCACACACACACACATGCACACACATGCACATGCACACACACACACACAAACACACACACACACACATGCACACACATGCACATGCACACATACACACACCATTTCCCCTGAACTCATCTATTTACAGCAAATCTGAACCCTGGAACATTTCAAACATCTTTAGCTGTATAATTCAGGCTATAGCAAAGTACAGCCAATGACGAATGCCCTTCCACAAGGGAGGAGCATCTCATTCCTAGGTTAAACTCAGGCTGCGAGAATGGTGTGAGTCTTTTTTATCCAACTCTCCTCTTTTCTTTTACTTTTGAAAACATAACTTTGATAGAGCATAACAGAATAAAGAAATGATGGTGTCCATTTTCACTGTTCCTACCACAGTCATCAAATTTTTTCTTATGTGTCTTATGTGTAGCCCAAGCTGGCCCAAAACTACAGGCCCTTCTGCCTCAGCTTCCCAAGTGCCAAGGTTATGTATGTGCCACTAGTTCTGAACTTATCGAATCTTGACACCTTAACCTTATTTTAAAGTTACATATATTTGGAATCTCTTTTCTTACTACCTCTTCCAGCTCCTCTCCTAGAAGTCATCATTCTGAATTTGTTCTTAACCATTCCTGGCCCATGTACATAAAGGAACAAATAAAAAGCATCAATTTGATTTATTTTCAAACTTGGAACCAATGCAATCATTCTATTAGTTATTTTTCTATTGCTGTGATAAATGTATGACTTGCTGGATGCCGTGGCTCCTGTCTTAATTCCAGCACTTGGGAGGCAGAAGCAGGCAGATCTTAGTGAGTTCAGGGCCAGCCTGGTCTACACAAATTCCAGGCTAGCCAGGGCTACACGATGAGACCCTAAGGGGAAAAAAAAGCTACTATGATCAAAGCAACTTATAAAACAAAATGTTTAATTACATTTACTGATTCCAGTGGATTAGATTCCATGGTGGCAGCAGAAACAGCCTACTCTCACATCTCCATAAGAAGGAGGCAAGTAGCACACTGAAATAACAATCTTTTGAAACATTAAAGCCCATCCACCAGGGTTTCCTGCCCACAGGGGCAGGGGCTAAGCAAGCCACCGGCAGGCTAACAGGCAGGAAGATGGGAGAGCCCGGAGGTCTTGGCCCTGAAGGAATGGGTCTCCAGATAGAAAGGAAGAGCAGGAGACTTCTCTCATACATGCTCTGTGTCCCTTCCTGGCATAGGAGACTGTGGCCACTTGGAAGCCCCGCCCTTAAGCACCTCATTCCCCCACTCCCTCCCCGCCTGCTGCCAGCTTGGCCTCCCAGGTCAGCCTAGGTCAGGGAGATGATCCCTCAGCTCTGAGAAACTAGCCTTTCTCTTCTCCTGCAGCCAGATATCCAGGCCGCTGACCACCCCCAGCCCTTCGCAGATGCAAGCCCGGAAGAGACGCAGAGGGATCATAGAAAGGGATTAAGACCGCATCAACAGCAGCCTTTCTGAATTGCGACGATTGATCCCCAGTGCTTTTGAGAAACAGGGCCCATCTAAGCTGGAAAAAGCTGCGGTTTTGCAGATCACTTAAAGATGCTCCATGCCTCCGGTGGCACAAGGTTCTTTGGTGCCCGAGCCCTGGCTGTTGACTTCCAGAGCATTGGTTTTTGGGAATGCCTCACTAAGATCACAACAAATCCAGGGGTCCTGGAAGGACCCAGCAGCCATGCAGACGCTGTCCGGATTTGCCTCCTCTCTCACCTCAACAGCTATGCAGCACAGATGGAGCCCTCACCCACAACCCCTGGTGCCCTGGCCTTTCCCATGGGGCTCTGGTTCTTCCTCCGCAGCTGTTCAGGCTTACCTTCCCTGAGCAGTCAGTTCGCCATCCTGGGAAGAGTGCCTGGCCCTGTCCTCTCCAGTGTCTCTTCTCCTCCTTACCCTATCTCAGCCATGCGGTCCACACCAGTGCACAGAGCTGCTGGTACCATGGCCCGCAGCCCCATGGAATTTGTTGCCCAGCCGAGGGGCGGCTTCCACCCAGAGAGCCCATCCTCCTGAGAACCCAGCTGCCCCTCCGCCCACAGCCCTTGGTGTCAGGGCTGCCAGGAGCATAGTACCCATCCTGCCATGTTGCTCCCCAACAGCCCCTGGACTGGGAAATCTGATGACGGTGTGTCCCTCTCTAGTCCATCTCCTTCTGGGCCAACTGGAAGGCCTGCGGGAGCAGTGTTCTACCACTGCTGGGTCTTGGAAATCACTGAAATTGGGGCTTTCTGAGCTGACTCCGCACAACCATCCCCTAGGAATGAGAAACGTTCCTTATTTTCTCTCCCTAAAAAAAATAAATAAATAAAATAAAAAATAAAAGGCCTTTCCCAGTAACACACTTCTTCCAACAAGGCCACACCCTCTAAGCCTTTCCAAACAATCCTACCATCTAGGAACCACGTATTCAAATATATGAGCCTAAGTAAGAGGCTATTCTCATTCAAGCCACTTCAATTACAATGTCCCCAAATAAGTAAAAATGAATAAATTGTACAATAAAAATAGATTATACCCCAGGAGTCCCAGAGCAAGCTGGCTAGCAAAATTAGTCACATAAGTGAGCTCTGAGTTTGATTGACCAACCCTGCCTCTAAGAATAAGGTGGGATGTGATCCAGGAAGATTCCTAAAGTCAACCTCAGGCCTACATGTGCACTTGCTACACCAGTGTCCACACACACGCAAACATGCATGTAATCACATGCACCTCCACTAGAGAGAAGGAAAGTCAGGAGAACCCTTCCCTTTTCCATAGGAACCATGGTTCTAATTTCCTCATGTTCTCATACTCCATGTGCCCTAATGAGGTGCTGGTATAAATAGTTTGTGGTGTGTGTGTGTGTGCACATGTGTGCACATGAGTGTGCATGAGCACATGCGCGTGTGTGCTCATGTGTGCACACGTGTGTGCATGCATGTGTGTGTTTATGTGTGTGCGCATGTGTGTGTGTGTGTGTGTGTGTGTGTGTGTGTGTGTGTGTGTATCCTGTGCCACCTGGCAAAGCTCTCCATGCCTGGAAAGGTGAAGCCCCAAGTCAGGACAGATTTTTTTCCCTCATTGTTTCTCCTGTCACTTCATTTTTGCATCATCTAAGATCAGATTTAAAAGAAAAAGAAATCTAGAATCAAGAAGTGCTGCCATCTAGCTGTAGAGTGCTCTGCGAAATGTATGCTCAATGTATGCTCTGAGAAGCTTCAGTAACACAGCAAATGTGCTCCTGCTTCCCAGAGGAAAAGCCTCAGCTGGGTGTAGCACAGGTGCTTAGCTTTGTGGGGAGGAAAGAGACCTACTCCCTCCCTGTTCTTTGTGTTTGGTATGAATTTATTATGGCACAAATACGAGAGGGAGCCCAGAGGACAGAAGAGGAAGAAAATGATTTTAAGGCACGGGATTTTTTTTCGAAGCCTTTGTAATATTTTTGCTTTCTTTGTTTGATTCCTGAATTCAGCAGCACCTTGGAAATTGAGTGTACAGTTATAGGCAATTTAGTATCCCAATAACCACAGAAAATGTTCGTATCGTGGCCATTTCGATTCTCATCCTCAGCTCAGTCCCAGCAAACGCTCTCTCTTCTGGGTCTCGCTCACAGTCGTTCTCTGCCTGCCTATCCATCCATTCACCCATTCCTCCTCAGCAAATAGACGTCGAATGTCCAATTTTCCCAGCACTGTTCTAGGACCAAGGACATCATGGTGAACCATTGAGACAAGATGTGATTTTCTTTCCAGTTGAGCAAGACAGTGATAGAACGTGAAATTGGAAGTGACAGAAAGGATGGTCCAGCTGAGCTGGTGAGGGCAGCCTCCTTCATCGGGTAAAGGCTGAGCCAATCACTCCCCCCATGGGCAGCCAGTCCTGCAGGGCTCGGCCAAAGGGTTCCAGGTCTGAGGGCAGTGAGCAGTTCAGGGTAGGGAGAGGGAGTCAGGTGTCAGCCATAAAGGCCAGTGAAGGTTTCTTTTGAGTGTTATGAGAAGTAGTCTTGGGTTTGTTAGTTTTATTTGTTTTTTACATATTGGAAAGACAAATAGCTTTTTTTTAAAAGTTTAATCAAAGATCAATGGCTCCATGAGGGTGCTTCCTACCAAGCCTGACAACCTGAGTTCAATCCCTGGGACCCACACGATGGAAGGAAAGAACTGACCCCAGCAAGTCGTCCTCTGACCTCCACAGTCACACAGAGACATACACAGTGAATAGGTGGAATTTTTTATTAAAATATTTCAGAGGCGTTTGAATCAAGAAAGCTGGTAGCAGGTGGTTATGATGCCAATGAGAAGTTAAAAGATCCAGTGTTGTGGCAAGGAAGAGACAATGGAAGCCTAAGGGTGCATTTCTTTATAGAATGCATGGGCTCATCAGTGAACGGATATATAAATACATGAATAGGACGAGGGAGAAGAAAAATTCCACCATACCTGAGTGTGAGGGTTAGCAACTGTATAGAGAGAAAAGGAGAAAGATCAGAGAGGAATTTGCTGAAAATGACTTAAGAGATAGTAAACTCTCCAGAAGACATGAGACGTGCAAGGAATTGAGAAGGGTTGTTTCGAAAGGGTGGAGAAGGGTCAGTAGCCTGCTGCTTGAACTTTTAATACAAACTGTCCCTGGGGCTTGCATGTGTAAACACCCAGTTTCCAGCTGGTGGCGCTGTTCCAGAAGGCGGTGGGACCTTTAGGAGGTGGAACCTTACGGAAGGAAGTGTGGGTCACTGGAATCCCAGCCTTGAGGTTTTATAGCCCAAACCACTTCCTGTTCTTTCTCAACTTCCTGGTCAGCTAAGATGGGATCAAATAGCTTCACATTCCTGATGCCACACCTTCCCACAGAGTCTTCCTTCTTCCCTGACATTGTATCCGGTCTTGCCCACAAAAAGAAAAGAAATTCAGAAGAATACAGCAATGTCAGCTGAATGGTGGGGAAGGTGGTGGCTGCAAGGACAAAACTCCTTCAGAAACTGCCCGTGAATTTTAAGTTTAAAAAAAGTGTGGTGTGTGTGTGTGTGTGTGTGTGTGTGTGTGTGTGTGTGTGTGTGTGTGTGTGAGAGAGAGAGAGAGAGAGAGAGAGAGAGAGAGAGAGAGAGAGAGCGCATGCGCATGTGCTCTCATGCCAGGTTTGTGTGCAGGTGCCCACAGAAGTCAGAAGAAGGCGTTGGATCCCCTAAGGTTATGAGACATAGGTGCTAAGAACTGAACTCAGGTCCTCATCAAGAGCATGGTGTTCTAATAGCTGAGCCATCTCTCCAGCCACAGGTTATCACTCACTTCTGTATCCCACTTCCCAGCTTGTGCTAAGCAGTGAAAGTTGTTCAAAGAACACAGAATGAGTGAGCAGGATGCACTGGAACTATGTGTAAAACACTTGATAAATTTGGTAAAAGACTAGGGAGAAGTTAAATGTTAGCTGGCAGAAATACCCAATTTTAATATTTTATGTTAAATTCAGTGGATGAGGAAAACTTAAACATTCACTGTTATAGGGGAGAAAAGTCTAAGAGCAGAAAGCCCAGGAAAGGATCTTCAATAAGAGAAGGAAAGAAGACATCTGGCGCCTACCTCTGGTGCACAGGAGGTGGGCTATACCTGACACCTGTTACTTCTCTCACCCACCACACCAGTAAAGAGAAGTCACATACCTCACAGGATGCCCAGTTAAACTTAACTTTGGATAGCAAAAGACTTTGTTGTATCTTAAGCAATAACTTTAGTTTGTAGCACGTGATGTGTTTAAGGTACTCTTCTTTAAATATTGTATCTATCTGAAATCAGATTCGGTGAAATGACCTATGTTTGTAAACACTAATACTGTCGGCGCTACTCTGAGGTAGATCATCTCTAATGGCTGTTTTATCTGAGAGAAACTCTGTGTCTGTGGTGTTCATTCGTACTTTCCACATACATAAGCTTGTTTATAAGTGGCAAAGTCAGGATTGGGATACACTATCTCACTTCTGATTCCATAATTTTTTACCCTCAGCCACGTCATGGAGTAAGTTGGAAGCTATTGCCTGCATCGGGGGCTCAGCAGAGTGAGGAGGCATGTGTGGCTGGTCTTCTTGTTAACTCTTGAGCACAGGATGTTTCTTGGAAATCACTTCTGTGTCCATAAAAAGAAGAGATTTGCCACAAGGTTCTTGATGTCCTTCCATGGGGTTATTTCTAGTACACCTGGGACAATGACAGGTTTGAAAGATGATGTCTAACCCCCTCAGTAACTTGGATAATGAGCCTCACAGCTCTGCTAAAATGGGCCGGGTATCCTCCAAATTACTTTACAAGGAAGGAAGCTTTCTCTATTTGAAATGCAAGCTGTCTTTTAAAAAAGGGGGGGGGGACAAACAAAATACGTGTATCTTAACTTGTATGAGTGCTTTGCCTGCATGTATGCAGGTGCACTACTTATATGCCTGGTTCCTGAAGAGGCCAGAAGACGGTATCAGGTCCCCTATAACTGGAGTTACAGATGGTTGTGAACTATTGTGTCCCGCCAAGATGGCTGGGAACTGTAGCCAGGTCTTTTGCAAGAGCAACAAGTGCTCTAAACTGATGAGATGACTCTCTAGCCCCAGGCTGCCAGTTTTTAAACAGAGAAATGAACCAAGTATAAAATTATGCCTGTAGTCTGTTTGGATGCTTTTGGAGAGCATGAGCCAGGTATACTTATCAAAGTGCCTAAGAGGTAATGCAGCCCAAGGTGAGACTCTGGATCTGAAGTCAGAGGGATGGGGTTTGAATCCTGACCACATCACATGCTTGAAATTGAGTGATTTTTAATTGTTGACATGACTGAACTAAAGGTCATGCAGATTAGTGGATTCTGAAAGCTCTAACCTAGCCAGTATATTGATCCCCTGATTGATTGATAATATAATGGAATTGTTGGTAAGTGGTGAGAGGTAAGAGGTGGAACCATGTGGAAGGAAGTAGGTCCCTCTGGATGTGTTCATGGGTGCTACCCGGTCTTATTTCTTCTTCCTGCTTCCTGGCTCCATGGTGTGAGCTGCTTTTCTCTGCCACGCCCTCTACACCATGACAGGCTGACACCTCCTCAATAATGAGCAAGATTTAGCTTCCCTCCTTCAAGTTGTCTGTCAGGTGCTTGGTCACAGTGATGCAACAGTGCCTAACATTGGCAAATGTTAAGTCACTTAGCTTCCTTGTCTCTGGGATATGGATAATGGTGATGACAAGTAAAATACCATCCTTACCTGGTAGGCATGAGAACCAAGGAGCAGGGGCACTGCTGTGTCTGTGTCACCAAGGCCAGCATTTGCTGTGTCTGTGTCACCAGGGCCAGCATTTGCTGTGTCTGTGTCACCAGGGCCAGCACTGCTGTGTCTGTGTCACCAGGGCCAGCATTTGCTGTGTCTGTGTCACCAGGGCCAGGCATTGCTGTGTCTATGTCACCAGGGCCAGCACTGCTGTGTCTGTGTCACCAGGGCCAGCATTGCTGTGTCTGTGTCACCAGGGCCAGCACTGCTGTGTCTGTGTCACCAGGGCCAGCATTGCTGTGTCTGTGTCACCAGGGCCAGCACTGCTGTGTCTGTGTCACCAGGGCCAGCACTGCTGTGTCTGTGTCACCAGGGCCAGCATTGCTGTGTCTGTGTCACCAGGGCCAGCATTACTGTGTCTGTGTCACCAGGGCCAGCACTGCTGTGTCTGTGTCACCAGGGCCAGCATTGTGGCCTCTGTGGGCTCTGTGTCACCAGGGCCAGCAGCAAGCGTCTCTGTTGCTGAGTGCTTTGTGAACAATGGCAGGTGGCATCCTACAGGTTAGAGGAAGGGTTGGAAAGGATCATGCTGTGGCTGAACTGTAGGAGCTGCCTGTGATGGGAAGCCACATGCGAATGTTTGCACTGGGAAGGAGACAAATAAAATGTAAAGTATTGGGCAAAAGTGTTTACACACGTCCCCAAACAAGGAAAGGGGTTTCAACTGAATTCCACTTCTCTAGAGATTATAGGCAGCTTGTTTTTAGCCTTAAATGATAAAGGCCGTTCTACATACTGGAAATATTAGATATAGGCGTACAGATTATGGATATAAGTGTAATGGATTTTGTATGTTTACTGTATTATGCTGTGCTATATATAACTCCTCCCATCCCCACCAACACACTAAGTTCACGCCACAGCTTCCCCCTCACATGTGAAGCTCAGTTAATCCAACAAGAAAGCCTAGACAGTTTTGCTACGTAATCCAGGCGGGCCTGCCTAAAGCTTTTGATGCTCCTGCCTCGGCCCTCACTGATGGGATTGCAGAAGTATGTCAGGGTCACGTTCACCCTATTTACATGTGTATTACATATTACATATATATTCTTCTGACTGGCTTCACTGGACAGTGGACTAAATATGCAGAAAGGAAATGTTTTCATTTTTTTGTTTTCTTGGGACAAGATCTCACTCTGTAGTTCAAACCACCCTAGAATTTACTACATGGCCCAAGTTCATCCCAAACTAATAGACTGTCCTCCTGCCTCATCTTTCTCCGTGCTGGGATTACCAGTATGGGGCACCATGCCTGCTTACAGTGAACTTTTTTTCACTCAAAGAACTAGCTTTAATAATTTGTGGACATGTCTCTTTTCTTCAGTAGCCCACTCAAGAGTGTCAGTTCTATTTAATCCACAAACACTTCTTGCATATTTTTAAAGGTTTATTTATTATATATAAGTACACTGTATCTGTTTTCAGACACACCAGAAGAGGGCATCAGATCTCACCACAGATGGTTGTGAGCCACCATGTGGTTGCTGGGAATTGAACTCAGGACCACTGGAAGAGCAGTCAGTGTTCTTAACCACTGAGACATCTCTCCAGCCCCATTTCTTGTGTATTTATGATCTGAAAAACAGCATGCTGGGTGCCAGGGTCTAGAGTAGCCCACAGAACAAAGCTCTGCCCTCGGAGAAGCTAGCTAGCAATCGAGATCCTTTCCGTTAAATTTTTCTTCCTTATGTGGATGAGTCATGGACTCTTCATTCAGTGACTCCTAAAAAGGCTTTCTTATAATTACCTTTACACAGTCAAGTAAATCAAGTCATTAAGAGGGGTTAGAGAGCAGAGAACAGCTTCATGCTGGATAGTAAATTAAAGCCATGGGGTATTTAAGATTCAGGAGACTGAAGCAGGCATATAAATACTGTGACCTTCACTGGTGGAATGCTTAGCCAGTCTTTTTAAGGATCATTTTAATGTCTCATTTTCACAGATCTTACCTTGAAAAAAGAAAAAAAGAAAGAAACACCTGCAAGATCTACCCAGTCACGCTTAAACTTCCTCGATGAGCTCCTGAGTTCTCAAGGCAAACATGGCACCTGAGTTGGGCAAAGTCACTGATGCCAGCCACGGGTTAGCATTGAGAGGAGCTTGATTTTGCATGGCTGATCCTGGACTATCTCAGTCTCACTTGGCTGGCCTTTGATGAACTGACTGAAGCAGATGTAAGGAAGAGGACAGAATCCTCAGGTACTGGAGGTCTGCAGGCTTGTATTTGCATAACTGATAACCCCACCTACCATCTTAGAACTCCATTATAGGCAACCAACATCTCAGAACTCAGCGAGGTTAGTCAACAACTGCCCCGTCCCCCAGGGCAGTCGACCAGGGTCTGGGGTCCACCTAGGAGAGAATGGGGGACAAGAGACGCAAAGAACGGACAGCAAGTCAAGAGGTCTGATCAAGCTGACAATTTTTCATTTTTCTCAGGCAGAAGATATACTGGTAGAAGCAGGATGTGGGGTGGGGTTAGGTAACCACAAAGGAATGAGCCTGGCTTGATGACCAGGATATTGGCTGGGTAAATCGGTCAGCGGGAGGAACTGTAAAGGGTGGGTTGCCTAGTGACCTGATCACCAGTGCTAAGCTACCTGACAACAAGATTTATTCTATCTACCAAGTTCAAGCAGAACCGCAGGTGCAGGCTTAAGCATGGCTGCTTTGATCTAACATAGGGCTGAAATGTGATTGATTTTGATCTAATATGAGGCTAAAGTATGGCTGCTTTTGATCTAACATGAAGGCTGCTCCCAATATCTTGAGGCTGCTCACACAATCACCACACTGGCTCATGGTTTCAGGGGTAGGGCAGAGACGAGGACCTCAGTAGGGGTGCCCTGGGGAGGTATCCTCTTGGCTCTGACTGAACCCCATCTACTACAGTTGCGTTGAGGGCTGAGCTAACAGGTTGTGGGTGGAGATCACTCCCATAGCCATCACTGGAACTAAGATGTGGAGGCGAAGCCCCGTGTGAACTGTGAAGCAGAATGGCTACGTTATCTCTAGCACGGTGATGTAGGATGCACAGACTTCTTCCCCACTGCCTCAGATCTCAGGAGCAAATGAATGCAGTAGGCACTTCCTCCTTAGTTATCACGGCATCGCCACCTGGACTGTACCAGCCGAAGCAGCCACAAGTTTAGCAGGATCTCAAGGAAGTGGATAGACTATCTCTCCATGAGGTACATCAATGAACCTACAGCCATGGTTCAGTATGGGGTTGGTTTCAATATCCCATCCTTTTCAGTATCTTGATGAAAATTAAGCTGCTAAGTGAATACATGTCAAAGGGGAGAAGAGTTAAGGGCAGAGGGCCAGCCAATTATTTACTGCCATTTTTAAAACAGTGTGAAGAATTAAGCTTCGGTAAGTGAAGTAAGTGAAGCAAGAGCTTCACTACTAAACTGGATCTCAGCTTCCCTTAGACCACACCTTTTTTTAAATTTTTTTTTAATTTTGAAGGTTATTTCCAACTTTGTAAAATCCCTCTTCTTTTCACCCTGACTCCTTTAGTCCTTTCTCATTTGTTCTTTGTTTAAGGACATGTAGAATTCTTCCTTTTCTTAGAGGAATACTTGGACTTTCATATAGACCTCACCGTGGCTACAGCTATTTCAACTCGGTGTCTTGGAGGCAGAAAAGTGATGGTGCTGAGGCCTAAAGAAACAGCCACTTCCAAGCAACATTGAACATCAAACCAACCATTATCATCGGCCCAGCACAGGTCTGTGTCACTTCACATGATTCCTCCATGGAAGGATACTTCCTATTCCCTCATACTCTTTAGAGTATGTCCAAATTCACCCACGGCTTCTGCACCATCTACAAAAATATATCTGCTCAACAGAGTGCAATGAAGACGGCTTCTGCCAACACCGGTGTCTGGAGTACAGACAAACGTAGTGTGTACAGACAAACGTAGTGTGTGCTGAGACACTGCAGGAAGAAGTAGATGATAAGAGTATCTTACTGTGTAGGGGGAACGAGTTCTCTTAGGGAGCCAAATCCTCTTATTTTGTTATGAGGGCACAGAAATGGCAGGGACTGTTGCAAACTGTGAAAGACGGTTCAAATCAGTGTGGCCTTCCACTTACAAATATAAAGTAAGAAACTTTTATTTATAAGAACCAATAGAAAACAGGACTGGATCCTACAAAGTTCCCCTGACCTTTAGGATCCGCACGTTAATTGATTTACCCAGATCTGAATCTCAACTTACATTAAAATAAATTCACAAGGGGTTGGGGATTTAGCTCAGTGGTAGAGCGCTTGCCTAGCAAGCGCAAAGCCCTGGGTTCGGTCCCCACTCCAAATAAATAAATAAATAAATAAATAAATAAATAAATAAATAAATAAATGCACAAATGTGCGTAACTTTCCCGGGGAGTTATTCCTTGTCAAGTGTACAAAGCTTGAGAGAAGTTTTAGGGAGGTTGAACTCATCACAAGCTAGTTCCCAGAGACTGTGACAGTTTCCCTTCTGAAGCAGCCGCAGAGCACGCGGCTAATGAGAAGACACATCCATGTGTTTTCTGAAAGCTTATTGAAAATGTCTTTGATGGCTGAACCGAGCTAAATATTAAAATAGATCACCATAATAAAATGCTTCTTGGCTTCCTTCAGAACTCAGCACTAAAAGCCTCCTCTAGATAAATCACATGCTAAGAGGCAAATCCCTTTTAATTTATGGACAGTAGTCGGTGGAGTTCCTGGCTGCTGATGTCCTTGGATCACTTAGTGTTGATTGGGACAGCTGCCTGGCAACCTTCAGCTAGCCATGCAAATCTCAATTAGTGGACAACAATCTCTATTCTGTGGGACCATTGAGAAACCCCGGGCTACAAACCCCAGTGTCCCTAAGGGACGGTAGGCGTTTCACCTGACTCCAAGTAAAGCAAACCCCTGTCACTAGCCGCAGCCCTCCATAGATTTGTGGCCATCGGTCACATAAGGATGACGCCCCAAGCCCCTCCACAGGTAGAAGACGTGACTACAGGTCACTGTAGGCTCAAGACAGATCTCCATTATAATGAGGTAACTAAAGGCCTGGAGGCTTAGCCAGTGAACTTTCCTTCCCAGACACTCCTCCCTGAAAAGGTATTTAATCTCAGACCCACCCTGAGAAGTGGGGTATGGCTTTACTCATCCACTTTCTACCACGACAATAAATGTCTTAAAACCATGGACTGTCTCTTTTCATCAGGATCTGCTGTGGGAGCTATGGAGAAGGCCTTTGCCTACAAATACGTAGCCTAATCTCCAGTAGGACTCCCTGCACTCCCAGCCACCTCTACCACCAAGCCTTCAGCCTACACTCATCAAGCCAAAGACCATTCCCACAGGACCAGCCAGAACTCCCCCCAACCCCCGCAATGGGCACGCACTTTTCCCCCTTGGCCCCAGGGTTGGTTCCAGCCCATGGGACCCCACTCCATTCTCAGCTCTTCCACAAGCTGCACCTGGATGCCCAAGAGCCTGAGAAGCAGGCCTAGAGAACACCCCTCCAAACCCCCACCCATGCTCAGACCAAGCAAGCTTCGCCACCCCTGGAGTGGGGTCCCACTGCTTCACTATAGCCCAACACCGCCTGGCAACACAGCATGGGTCAATCCTGCCTACAGTGGCCATTCCCTGTAGTGGAGTGGATGCGGGACCCCAATAACCCTACAACTGGAGCCCAATGTGGGGCTCAAACCCGTGACCCTGAAATTAAGAGTCTCATGCTTTACTGACTGAGTCAGGCGAAACGCTTGCCGTCCTTAGGGTCACTGGGGTTTCTAACCTTAGCTCAACTGGGAACCAGGGTGCCTTTCACAGTCCCACACTTTCCCTTCTAAAACAGTCAATGATTCTACAACGTCGTCCTTCAGAGCCTGTGAACAGAGATGTCCGAGAACTTTTCAATGGTCTCTCAGTTACTTTCCTTATTACTGTGACCACCCATCTAACAAGAAGCAACCTGAGGGGTGAGAGGCTGACTTCAGTTCATAGTTCAGGGACATCCACACCAGGGCACAGGAGGCAGGACCAGCCTTGCCTGTGGCAGTAAAAGTTGCTCATGCACATCTTGGTGGACCAGGAAATACTAAGACAGGAATGGTGTTTGCATGGCTTTGTCCTTTTTCCCTTCTTTTTAAATCCAGGATCTCAGATACATTCAAAATGGGTGTTATCCCCACTACCCCCGAATCACATCATTAATCCTCTCTGAAAAATGGCCAAAAGCAAACCTCACTGCCTCCTAGGCAGTCATAGTCCAATCAAGCTGACATCAAAATCATATCACAAAGGGTCCTCAGAAGGAAAACTCTTTGGTGCTATCGACCTTTGTTTCTGTGCTGACCTTGAAGTGGCTGAGCAAAAGCAATCACAGAGGAGACTGATCTTGGCCCAACAAGGCAATGACACTCATTGTGTGTCTTTACTGTCAGGAACTTGCAGGAGGAAAGATGCTGGATTTATTACATCTCACATTTAGGATAGCTTCTTTTTAACCTTTAGTGGGGGGAACTGGATGTGTGCAACAAAGCACTTTCTTCCAGACAGCATCTTTGAGGAAAGCTCTCCTGGGATAGCTCAGGCAAATGGAACCCACTTGCCAGGGACCTCTGTGGCCTGAAAGATCGGCTGGCAGGCTACCTATGTGTTATGTTTTGGTTTTAGTTTTAGGCTACTTGCTAGGTTTGGTTTGGTTTTTTGGTCATGGTCTCACCATGTAGCTATTGCTGGCCTGGAACTCGCTATGCAGATGAGGCTGGTTTAGATTTCCAAGAAAATGACTGAGGGGAGTTTTCACTTCCAAGAAAATAGCATAGTATTTGCTGCTAAAAAGCAAAAGTTGTTCTTTCAAATGAAAATTAGAATCTTGGAAAATCTGCACCTGTGCTGAGGACTTCCTAATCCTCATAATCTTTGTTAGCAACGTAGAACGTTAATGGACATAATTTTTCATATCATGTAATGAAATAATTTATCATTTGGGGAATTTACATAACTAAGTGAATCAATAATTTACAAATGAAAAATGATATAACAAAACCGTGAATTAATAAAAGAGTTGATATTTCAATATTACAAGACGCCAAAGGTTCATTTAATAAGGTTTCAGAGTCCTAACTGCCTCAGATCTTCAAGAAATGACCATTTACCCAATCAGTGTAATGTTAAGGAAAGATTGTTTGTTTGTTTGTTTGCTTGTCTTTCTTTAGACACATTTGGCAGGCACAGGTGACCAGCAACTCAGCATGTAGCCCAAGCTGGTCTCAAATCTTAGCCTCCCAAATGTTGGGGTTATCAATGTGAAGTCTTTAAGGAAAAATCTCCAAGGTCAGTTTCTTTGTAGAAATTTCTGCCTAGGGCAATTTTTTAAACTGATATCCATTTCCTAACTTATTTATAAGTTATCACCATGTTTGGTACAGATATAAAAAGTACTAAAAGTTTGTGAGAGATACATCTTCATGAACACAGCTCCAAGCAAGACATCATTAAGAAAGCATTTAGCTTGCCCATATTCTTCCTGAACAACATGACTGCTTTTAACTATAATTCTCCTTAACCTATAAAAAATGTTAGCCAGCCAGAATATACGTGTGGGGGAGAGTTCTTGAGTAAAGGGTCAAAACTGTGCTCTGTGCAATTATTTGACCTGATGGAAAAGCTCCGAAGCTACTTTCTGTGTGTGTTTTTATGACCTCCAGGTTAAAAGACTGTGCCTTTAAGTTTACTCAGTGAAAAAGCAGGCCTGCGAAATAAATATACCTCTTGTTACTACTACCACACTGTTTCATAAGATCTGCAGCCACTGTTTTGGGAATGTCCTCCTGGGCTAGGTCGATGGCTCAGCAGAGTAAGGACATCTGCTGCCGTACCTAAGAACCTGAACTTGCTCCCTAGGGCCCATATGGTAGAAGGACAGACCCAAGTCTTGTAGGTGACCCTTGATCTCCACATGCGCACTAGGCATATGCATAGTTGCATGTACGTGTATACATATACAAGCACACATGCACACGCGTACACACACACATACACACACACCACAAAGAAATTACTTTTCTATTCCTTTAAGAGATGACCTCTTACACAACTCATGTCCCATCTTTACCTCATGTAACTTCATCTGTGTAGCCCTTTTAGTTATGATTGGATAGAAAATTTTAATGAAAAGATAAATAAACCCAGATGCCAGGCAGAAACTAATCTAGGTCCAGATGTGATTTCCGCTGATGCAGGTCTGCCCCTCCCTCTCTTCCTATCCTTTGCACCCACTTCTATAATAGCAAGTAGACTAAGATAATTTTATCCAGTACAGATACAAATACAGATACAATGTATAGGTTAGAATCAAAGAAAAGAAAAAAATGGGGAAAGTAAAACAATTCAAATTGGGATCACTGGAAACAGTTTTAGAGACTGTATACACACACACACACACACACACACACACACACACACACACACACACACGAAGACAGATGATGCTATATGTAACAGAGGTGCTAGGTTTTTCCTCCCAGGCATGACGGGAAAGGGTGAAGAGGTGGATACTACTCTGGAAGAAGAGTGAAGGGAGAGGGCTGTGTTAAGAGAGCAGTGATATGTACGTGTGTGTGTGTGTGTGTGTGTGTGTGTGTGTGTGTGTGAGAGAGAGAGAGAGAGAGAGAGAGAGAGAGAGAGAGAGCGCAGTGATGGACCCTGACACAAGAGTCTCAACTCCCCTTACTCCCCTCACTCCTTCCACCCACTCCTCCCACTCCTCCCACTCCCTCCACTTCCCTCACTCCTCCTACCCACAAGAACTATTTGGTTTCTATAATCCTTGCTCTCATATTTTTACTATTCTTTTATAATTTCATATATATACTATACTTTCATATCCCCCACCATTGTCCTCTTGTTCCTCTCCCACTCATACTGAACCCCTTTTTTGCTGAACAAGCCCCCTTTCATGATTTTTGCAGCCCTTTGGATTTCATTAGACGCTTAAACGAGTGTTGATGGAAAGACAACTTCACAGTGCCTATGATTACCTGTAAACTGTTAACTGCACATATTTCCTGGGGTGGGGGCTTCACTTTTCTTCCCTTCCTTCTTTCCTTCTTTCTTTCCTTCCTCTCTTCCTTAAGACAAGGAATCATGCATCCCAGGCTGACCTTGAATTTTCTATGTAGCCAAAGATGGACTTTAACTCATGTTCCTGCTGCCTCCACCCCCAAATACTGGAGTCGTAGGTATGTACCACCAAGCCCAAATCATGTATAAGGACTGAAACTAAGGCTTCATGCACACAAGGCAAGCAGTCTATCAACCAAGCCTCATCCTTGGATCCTGCACCACGTGGGTTCGGGAGCAGTTTTAGATGACCCTGAACAGTGTCTGGTTTTTCTCTTCCTTATGAGCAGATCCTCATCCACTCAGCCAGGTGCAGACTTCTAAGTCTAAGTAGATCTGCACATGACTGCTTTGGTCTTGCCGAAGACCAGAAATTCGGAATGGAATGTACCTCCTTTTATAGGCAATGTATCCTTCAGATCCAGGTCATTTCTTCCAGAAACCGCTGCAGTTTGCGAGGACACAAATGCACCAGGGAGACATCAGTCTTCCGAAGAGATAGGATAACATTTTAAACTTAAATATTGAGTTTTCAAAAGCAGGCTTTTTTGAGATGTGCTGTGACACCCCCTCATCCCCTGCCCTGCACTCCCTATGCCCCTCTGATGACTTTGAAATGTCCTGCGGAGAAGATGAATTCCACCTCATGCAATGAACTGTTGTGAAGAAAAGGCCAAATGAGCATCTCTACAGAAAAAAAATGGCAGAAATCTTTACACCCAAGCACCTCACATCCACAGGCACTCAGTTAATTATGATCTGGGAATGAGTAACACGTTCATAATACCTCGAATTTACCCCATGTACTACTTCATTAACGGTATTATTCATATCTTTCAGTTCTGCCTTTAGACAGCATGATCCTATCATTCTAAATGAGGAGATTTCACATTTAAAAGGCTGGCAGGTCTAAACTGGGTTTCGTAAAGGTTTTGAAGTCGTCGCTGGTAATTTTAAAAATTATATCTACATCATTTTACTTTATAACCTCTGGTTGACCCTCCCATATTACTTTTTCGCTCTTTTACAAGAAAAAAAAATTCTGCAGAGAATATATAAAGTGTAAAGAGCGGAAACATAGCATTAGGAAGTCTGAGGCAGGAAGATCACCTGCTGGGCTACTTGTCAAGACCCAATCAAAACAGAGGAGAGGAGGAGACTGGGAGGAGAAATGGGAGGGGAGAGGAGAAGAAGTAAACAAACATCTTTTCGGTCTTCTCTAGTTCCCAAGATTGAAAGTTCTGCTCCTTTTTCCACGTTTTCTTATTGTTACCATGTTTGTGTCTCCAAACATCATACAGTTTAGTTTTGTATGTCGGTAGATAGAGGATAGATGGGTGGGTAGGAAGCTGCCTACTCTTTCTATAGGTTTCTTTGAAGACCAGCTTTTCACAGTGTGACACCTCGAGATTCCCTTATGCCATTTAGGTAGCTTCATCTAATTCCACCTCTGGTGGTTGTATCCAACCCGTACTTGATCTGTCTACAGTCCCATAAATTACAGAGATATTATGAACAAGATCTATGTCTCTAAAAATCAAGACTTTTTTTCACAGAAACACTTATGGAAATGGTATTTGGTGGCACAGGTAAGCCACAGTATTTCCTGAAGTGATAACTCTATATTATCCTGCACAGAGTGTATGATAAGAGGTAAAAAAAAAAACACCATAAAGTTTTAAAATATCACAATTTGGCAGGTAGATAATACTTTCTGGCTGTAATTTTACTTGTCTTTAGGAACCTAATGATACTGAGTATTCCATATGCAGGTCAATGCCACTGGATCTTCTTCTGCATGAAGTGTAGGCTTTTTTTCTATTGGCTTATTGAAATTCTAACAAGAACTCTTATTCCATGAGCTGGGCAGTGCAATCCATTGTTATAACTGCAGACACTCCTATAACTTGCACCTCTATCAACACAGAGAATTCCATCCGGTCTCCAATCCAATGTTGCTTTGTGCTCTTTACTTTTGTGACCATACTCTAGAAGCAACAAGATTTCTACTCAAATGAACTTTACCTGTTTGAGGACTCCAAGTGAAACTGTATGGTACTCTTTGGTTTTGTTGTTTGACTTTTAGTTTTGAAAGAAGGCTCACTTTGTAGCCCAGGGTAGACTCAAAGTCATGACAATTCTTCTATGTCAGTCTCTCAAGTGCTAGAATTACTGTCATTAGCCACCACGACAGTGGTGATGCATTTTTTAATATTCTGCTTCATATCATCTATGTGTTCAATATTCCTTAGCACTGCCTCACATTAGAGAATTTATTTTTTATTCATATGCTTTGCCTGAATGAATGTCTATGCACTATGTGCATGCAGTGTCTGTGGAAATCAGACAAGGTGGTCAAATCCTATGGGTTTGTTACAGTTGGTTGCTAGGTAGGTGCTGGGAACCAAGCTCAGGCCCTGTGAAAGAGCAGCCGGAGCTCTTACTACTCAGCAATCTCTCCAGCCAGTGACTCTCTTCTCTTTTTACGTGTTTACCCTTTTGTATAAAGATCCTGTTCTCAGTATTTAGCTAGGGAAACAATGTTGCTTTTTCAGCTTCTCTCTTGCACTTCAAAAACTAACAACACAAAGTATGATGACCAACTGAAATAGTCAGAGGGCGGTGGGAAGAACATGGGGTACTCAATCCTGTTTAAAAACTCATCTTGTACCTCCAATCCAAACTACAGGGGCCTAATCAGAACTCAATTTCAAATCCTGCCTAGCAACAATTAACATCCGCCAATCAGAACTCTAGCTCACATAGGACCCACCCAGCACCACTTCATCCCATAAGCTCTTTGGCCCCTAACCCTCTTTCCTTTATTCTGTAGACAGGAGACAGCAATGGTCTGTGTGTGCTAAATCAACTTCAACCTTGTGTATTATTCCCAAATAAATCCTGTGTTGGAGATTCCTCTGCAGATTTTATGTCAAGCTGACAGCTAATTCTAGCATTGGGGCCAGTTCTGAGCTGGTTCTAACTGGCTGACCCTTTTCTGAGTTGAAGGTTGGGTTTTCCTCCTTGGCCTGCCTCTGACTTTGTCAAAGTTTCCTTGTTGGATGATGGAAGTGTTTGGAGTCTTTCAAACTGCCCTGGGCTTTGTTCTACTATATAGTCCAGTAATTGGGTTACTTTGCTGTTTCCAGGTCTTTTCTGGTTTGCTGGGCATTCTGAAATGGTGCCCAGGCTAAGCAGCTAATTTTTCCACTGTTGAAATATCTCCTGAGCACTTTCCAGTCCCTGGGATTTGTGAGGGTTTTTTTCTAGCCTGGTTGCTGGGAGCAGTCTTTATCCTCAGTCCTGCTTGGCCCTATTCTGCTGTCCCTTTGTGGTCCTTTGGTGGAAAGTTTCCACATTTTGCCCAAGTCCCTTAAGGAGCCGCTTATCCTGTAAAACGTGTGTTGTATACTCCCAAATCTGCAAACAATCTCCTGGGAATTCAAGTAACTCAAGCCAAGGATATTGGGGCCCTGGATGTGGATAAACCTGAGGTGTAAGGTTCAGCTTATTGTCAACCAGAAAATTGGTTCCTCTGACCACAGGGAAGGAGTAGCTGTAGACTGGCTGGCAGGCATCAGGACCCAGAGAACCAGGGATGTACAAGGGACGGCTATGACCTCCTCACAAGCCTGAGCACAGATCCCAGCAAAGCAGTGCAGACTGTGTGTGGTATAGTGCAGTCAGACGCTGGTGAGATTGTGTCAGTTGCTGCAAAGAAGGGACGAATGAGAGAAGCAGGAACCAAGTACACACGGTTTGCTCCACTGAAAGGCTGGGGTCATCTCACTGTAGATTGAAAAGCTTGTCTGCAAACAGATGGCCCTACGGCTGAACCTTCTTCCAGCAGCCTAAGTGGTTTGCATATGATGGAGATCGGCCTTGGTGCTGGAGGTTGTACATTTCTTCCCCGTAAAGATAGTGAAGTGGGTTCTTTGGGGTTTTTGTTTGCTTGTTTTTGTTTTCCCAGACAGGGTTTCTGTAGCTGTGGCTGTCCTGAACCTCACTCTGTAGACCACATGGCCTCAAACTCAGAGATCTGCCTGCCTCTGCCTCCCTGAGTGCTGGGATTAAAGGTGTGCACCACCACCGCCTAGCTGATGGTGAACTATTTCATACTGCAAATATATTTTATGCTTTGTGGATATTGATCACTATAAAGCTGTGGCAATCTTATAGGCAAAGACACTAAGAGTTAAAGTTATTTAAAAGTATTACTTTTTTTTTTTTTTGAAATTCAAAAAGTGGGCTGGAGTGGACTCAGTGGTTAAGAGCACTGACTGTTCTTCCAGAGGTCCTGAGTTCAAATCCCAGCAACCACATGGTAGCTCACAACCATCTGTAATGAGATCCGATGCCCTCTTCTTGTGTGTCTGAAGAAACCTACAATGTACTTATATATAATAAATAAATAAATCTTCTTTAAAAAAAAGAAATTCAAAAAGTTTTTTTGTTTTAAACCCATTCAGAAATTGGGTTAGGACATACAAAAGTGTCACCTACTTGTGACCCAGCATCTGAATTCCTTAAAAGAGAAGACAAGGGGCTCGGATAGTTGCTTTCTTTGCTTGCCCCCTGCCCGGGCTTCATTTTCTGCTTTCCTTTAAAAAAAAAAAATCTGTGACATTTTCCTTCGAAATTTTCATCCCAGTCGTTATGGATTAATAAGATGTGTTTGGTGCCACGTGATGGATTCATTGTGGTTAATTTTGATTGTCAAGCTGGTCAGGTTGATGGAACTAAGAGAAGCCTACGTTAAGGTTCAGGACTGAATTAAAAGGGGAAATGAGAATGCCGGGGGCAGGTGAGCTAATCGCTTGTCTCCCAGCTCTGCCCAGATGTGAACAAGCCTCATGCTCCTCCACTGTAGCCAAGAACCCCGCCCACCACCATGCTCCCCTGCTGTGCTGAGAACCCCGCCCACCACCAAGCTCCCCTGCTGGGCTGGCCTGCAGCCTCCAGTGCCATTTACCAGCTTTGGCATCCTTCGTGTGAGTAAACAGAGTTGGGCAGCCTTTGGGAGGTCAGTGCTCAGAGCTACTGATGGGGTCGGTCCAGATAGTGACAAGGGCTGTCACCAAAGGCAGTGAGCAATTAGAGAAATTACTTAACAGACTTTTCTCTGGGAACAAAGCTTAATTTATTGAGGCTGATGAGTAGATGTGCATTCTCAGGATTTAGTAGATATGACTGATTTTTTTTCTTTTTAATTACCTTTAATCTTTTTTTACAGTCCAGTTTTTACCCCCTCCCATCCGCCCTCTGGTGGTTCCTCATTCCATTCTTCCTTCCCTGTCTCCAAGTGGATGTCTCTCCCCACCCCACCCCACCCCACACCACCAGGTCTCCCCATTCTCTGGGGCCTCAAGTCTCTCAAGAGTTAGGTATGTCTTTTCTCACTGAGGCCAGACCAGGCAGTCCTCTGCTATATATGTGTCAGTGGCCTCAGACCAGGTCATTATACTGCCTGGTTGGTGGCTCCGTGTCTGAGAGATCTCAGGGGTCCAGGTTAGCTAAGACTGCTGGTCTTCCTATGGGGTCACCCTCCTCCTCAACTTCTTCCAGCCTTTCCCTAACTCAATTTCCCTAATTCACAGGGGTACCATTGTTTGGGTATAAGTATCTACATCCGTCTTGGTCAGCTGCTTGTTGGGCCGCTCAGAAGGTAGTCATGCTAGGATCCTATCTGTAAGCATACTATAGCATCTGTAGTAGTGTCTGGTCTTGGTTTTTAAATAAAATGTTAGATTTGTGATCTAAACTTGTGACCAGCAGAAAACTGAACTCTTAACTCCTTGGGGCCAGTGAGAAAGAGAAGGCAAGAGAGAAAATTCACATACGCACACATACATTTCCATGTACCCGGAGTGAATGAACAAAAGGCAGACTCCAATAACTTCATATGTACATATACATACATATATGCATACATACATATACACATTCATATTCACACACAGAATGGATGGATCAAAGCTCTAACAAGCAGGGTCCAAGCATTTCACACATACACATATGTACATATACACACATACTTGGAGGGTGGAAGGAACAAAGTCCCAACATACTCTCACATAAACTTTACATATATATATACATACATACATACATACATACATACATACACATAGTTGATGGATAGAAAGAGCAATGTTCCAACCCTACACTTATTTTTTCCCTCAAAGTTTATATATCCCAGAAAAATCTTTCAAGCAGTATAAAGTTACAATGTGATTACGTTTTAGTTTTCTTCTAGTGATTGGTTGGGAAAAAATAGCGTGTTCCCCAATACCTTTACAAGAAATAACATTACATAGTACAGGTAAAGAAAACAAATTATTCCCAAGAATCCGTATACATTCCTAACTAAGCAACTTGTTATAGATTAACAAAGTATGAACAAGAAAGGTAGTTTCTCTTACTGGCAGTCAGCAATTTGCAGTTAGGAAGAAAGGAGTAATTATTTATCTTTAAAAAATAATCCTATAAGAATCTTAAAAGAGGGGCTGCAGAGATGGCTCAGAGGTTAAGAGCACTGGCTGTTCTTCCAGAGGTCCTGGGTTCAATTCCCAGCAACCACACGGTGGCTCACATCTGTCTGATAACTGTAGTACCGTGAAACCTGATACCTTCTTCTGGCGTGCAAATGTACATGCAGACAACACACTGATATGTGGATAAATAATCTTTTTTAAAAAATCTTAAAAGAATCATAAATCTGAACTTTTATATAAAAATCAGCCTTATCTACCTCAAATCCTCAAAATGCACATGTACTCATCAGCAATTCTTAATAAATCCTATCAGAAAGCTGAGAGCAAAAGTGTGTATAAGAAATCAGTCATCAGCAGTCCAGCCTCAGTGAGAGTCACGTCAGCCAGTGCTGCCGTTGTTCTTGTTCCCTGACCATAAAAGGTCCCCCGCTTAACTAACAAGAGTCTGCCTTTCTGAACTTCATGTTGTTCCCTAAGATTTTCTACGTCAGAGCCAGGAGTAAAAGCATCTCAGCCTAGTTTCACTAGCAACGTTATTTTTCCAAATGTTTTCTGAGTGTGGAGTCACTGCTGACGATCTACATCTCTAAGTCCTTCTCTGGGGGTAGCTTTGATAGAATCATAATCTGTCCAGCAGCAATGCCTGAAGGAGATCAAGCATTAGTACGGGTGAGTGCCAGAGACGCTGCCCAGTGAGGGCTGAAGCCCCTTAGAGCTTTCTAATTCTGGGATAATTTTAGATTAAGAGGAAGCAAGCAGAGCAGAACTCCATAACAGCGTGAACTCCTGGGACGCGATAGTCCTCAGGGCTGTGCCTTAACTGAGGGTCAGCCACCATGGTTGCTAACCACTGGGCCTCATTTCCTAAGCTATAAAGCTATTTGATGTTGCTCCTACATCACCCTCAGCACTTGGGGGAGCCAAACTAAGTCTTTCTTTCTTTTTTTCTAACTTTTTGTTAATTCTTTGTGAATCACATCATCATGTACCCCAATCCCACTCATCTCTCTGTCCCTCCACCCTTGTGACCTCTCCCCAAAAGAAAAATTTTTTAAAAATTAAAAAAAAAAAACCCACCAACAAGGGTTGGGGATTTAGCTCAGTGGTAGAGCACTTGCCTAGCAAGCGCAAGGCCCTGGGTTGGGTCCCCAGCTCAGAAAAAAAAAAAAAAAAAAAAAAAAAAACCAACAACAACAAAAATCCCTCATCATGGAAGTTACAGTGTGTCATGATGTGTCCCACAGAATATCTTTTTACACTCACATCTTCACTTACAAATGTTTATTACAGTGAGTCATTGGTTTAGTTCAAAGCCTCTGGCTTCTGCTACACTATCAGTGCTAGATCCTCACTGTGAATCCTCTTGGATATCCTGCTGTTGCCCTGTGTCGTGGAGATCACACAGCTTTGATTCTGCAGGGTTGGCTCCTTCATGCTCCAGCAGTTCATAGTTGGGGTAGATGTTGGGGTGCCAAGTAAAGGCACTGACAAGGGAGAAATCCCCACCACCGCCTTGCCTCGCCCCTTGCCAGCTGTGACAGTGGGTGAGTAGCCAGGGCAGTGCTGGAGAACTCACCATGGTGGTGTGGGTGTGAGCGCAGGAGAGCTAGAGGACTGACCAGCTCAGCTACCACTCAGACTCAGATCCAGGGCTTGGAGCTGACTCACCCCAGCATCTACCCCATCTAGGTCTTCCTTTCTTAAGTAGCTTCTGTCCTAGATTGGCCATGGCAACAATTTAAAAAGTAACCGCGATGCTGATACATTCTATTTTACATGAAAATGCACGGCCTGCTCTTTCACGTCTCTTGTATTTCTCCCTTTCCCTCATGCTCTGCTTGATTTCTTTTTCTGTATCCAGCAGGCAGAATGCTAAGCACACTGAGCAGACCCCTAACCCTTCTCCACGTGTGACTCTTTTCCCATTTTGCATGAAACAAAGTGAGGCTCCATGAATTCAAGAGACATTTAAACAGAGGCATAAAGAAAGTGAAGGGGTGAACCATGTGGGTATTTGGAGAACATATCCAACTTTAAAAACAACAGTAAGTACCAAGGCCCTGGGTTCTGGAGAACATTCCAGAACAGCAAGGAGGCTGCCACAGCTGGTGGAGAGGAGCAATGGATAGGTATAAATGCCAGAGAGAAAGAGAGAGAGAGAGAGAGAGAGAGAGAGAGAGAGAGAGATTGTGTGCATGTTTGTCTGCTTATCTATGTTTGTACATGTATGTGTCTGTCTGTGTCTGTGCATATATGTGTCTGTGTGTATGTATGTCTGTGTATATGTATACCTGTGTCTATGTGTATGCATCTGTGTGTGTGTATCTGCTTCTGTGTGTGTATCTGTTTATATGAGTGTCTGTGTCTTTATCTATTTTCTATGTGTGTCTGTGTATATTTGTCTGTGTGTCTGTTTGTGTTGTGTGTATGTGTCTGTCTATGTGTATCAGTCTGTGTGTGTTATTCTATGTGTGTTGTGTGTATGTGTCTATCTGTCTATGTGATCTGTGTGTGTTATGTGTCTATGTGTATTGTGTGTCTGTGTGTTGTATGTATGTATCTATGTCTATGTGTGTGTCTGTGTCTGTGCATATGTATCTATGCCTATGTGTGCCTGTGCATATGTGTCTGTCTGTGTGTCTGTCTCTGAGTGTGAGAGAGAGAGAGAGACATAAAAGTAGAAAGGAGGCCTTGAGAGGGGAGGAAGAGGTCTAAATGGAGAGGGAAGGGAAAGGGAACCCAGGTGATGTGAAAGTATAAGAGGATTTAGCAGGGGAAGAGAGGAAGCAGCAAGAGGAGAGCTTGAAGGAGGTGGGCAGTGAGGAGCTCAGGTAAGAACAACGTGCAGTGAGATGTACATGAAAGTGCTGCGGTGAGGCCTTACATTATACACCACCTTAAATGCTTTATTAAAGCTGGGCATGGTGGCTCATGTCTCAAATGCCAGCACTTGGCAGGCAGAAGCAGGTAGATCTTTGTGAGTTCAAGGCCAGCCTTGTCTACAAAGATGTTCCAGGACAGCCTAGGCTACACAGAAAGGAGCGCCCCCTCCCCTACCAAAAAAAAAAGATTTAGTTAAAACCTTAAAGAGATGGAGGCTGCTCCAGACCTGTGCAGCCTGGCCTCTCACCACCCACCCATCCCTCACCCCCTCCACTCACACTCTAGATAGAACAGGGCCAGATTCCATTTTATGTGTTTAGAAATTCAGTATTGAACTAAGTCCATTGTCAATAATGAATTTTAAGATGAACTAATTTGCTCTCAACGCTCACGATTAGGATAATCACCCCGCTGGAATGTATGCACAGCAGAAATAAACTGTATTTAAGCAGTGAGGGCTGCTTATTCTATTTTCTCGCGAGCAGTTAGTTTATACCCAGGAGGAGCGCAGGCTGAAGATGTACTTGAGTTTCCCTTGTGGCTCTTTCAGATTTAAGCTGGACGAGGCATGCTGTTCTGCAATAAAGGGTAGCATAAATCAGGAAAATAGCCGGCCCGGCTCTGATTGTTCAAGAGAATTAATGCCATCGTTCCTGTTCTGTACAGTTCCTGCCTCGTGTGTTCTCTAATACAGCTCCCCTGCACCGCCAGATGCTAAGTCACTGAATGTTACTAACGAGCGGTGTGCTGGGAAGCGGCTTTCGATCACACACTCACGGGCTATCTTGAAATGAGGCATGCCTGTCTGTGTATGCAGAGCCTTTGATAGGGTTCCAGGGAGAGAAAATCTAATTTGCCTCATAATGACTCGATGACCAGAGATGTCTAGGCATGGATATGAACAGCAGAATGTCCTTGGCAGGGTGACTGGAAGACTTTCACACTCACTAGTAAGTGACCTTCTCCTCTCCCACTCACCTACCCACTATCCACACTCAGACCTTCTCCAAACCAGCCACCTCATAACCAACATGAGCCATAAACCGTAGCTCTGGTACCTATAAAACATGCTGGTTCGTGCAGGGTAACTGTTGCCTGACTGGTGGCAGTGAACATTAGTGGCAGCTCAGGGTTGGGGGGCCATGTGGAGCAGGGCTGAGATAGGATGTGGCGTCTCTCACCTGCAGGGGCATTCTCGGCCATCTTTAGTTGAGTTTTTCATTCTTTTTTTTTTTTTTTTTTTTGGTTTTTTTTGGAGCTGGGGACCGAACCCAGGGCCTTGCGCTTCCTAGGTAAGCGCTCTACATGGCTGAGCTAAATCCCCAGCCCCGAGTTTTTCATTCTTAGCCTGGCTTTTCTAGTATCATTATCATATTGTGGTTTTTGTTCTATTTTCTAAGACAAAGACTCACTATGTACAGCGGAATGGTCTCAAACTCTTTATCCTCCTGCCCTCAATATGTAACACCATTCATACCCCAGATCCTTCATCCACCTGCTTACCAAAAGGGCCTGCATCTCTCTACTAGACAGTGAAACAAAGACCAGACAAGTATCTCTTCCCCTGACCCCAAATACATCGTAAAGAGAAAATGGAAATAGAATACAAAATGCTCTCACTTTATTGTTTAGCAAATGGACTTAGTGGGTGAAAAGAATAAACGTTTATTACCTACAATCTCTGTGGATTGGTAGTTCAGGCACGCTTACCCAGGTCCCCTGCAAGGCTTGGTGTTGGTTTGAAGCCTCACCTAAAATGGTCTAAATTCATTCAGCTCCTGGCAACATTCATGTCCTTGCTGCAAACTGAGGCCTGACTTCTTGCTGACCGATATCCTGAGGTCACTTTCCTCAGAGAGAGGCCTCCTGCTGTTCCTTACTACACCCACAGGAAGTCCCTAACAGCAGTCCACAGCCCACTAGCCAGACGAAGACTCACACCAAGTGTGGAATCATAAATACGATGAAGTAGAACTTTGGCCTGAAGCTAATGCCTAGGTCAAGTTCTTGTCCAGTAAGAGAGGGAGGGGATTACACGAAGATAGAGACAAAGAGAGGAAGAGGTCATGGGACCCACCCATGGGTCTACCCACCCCACTACTGCAAAAGGACCCTTTGTTTATTGTATTGCTATCTCACCTTGATACAGAAATGATTGATCACAGGAGCAGATTACAGAGAGTCCAATAAGTCAGACCACTGTGCTGCAAAAGCATGAACTGGACACTGAAGAGGAAGCCGAATTTTTGCATCCAGCTGTCATTATCATTATTGCCAATCCAGACAAAGCGCTCTCAAAGCCTAATGGTATATATAGACACCGTGTTTTAATATACAGACTGAAAAGCCAAGTTCCTCTCAGAGAGTAAAGAGTGTGATGAACACCAAATGGGTCTGCCTGGCGCCTCCTTCTGGATGATGGTTCCCTTCTCACTGCCCACTCACTCCATGCACCGGGCTCTCCTCCCCTTCCTGAGCTCAGTCTATGAGAGCCACCTTCATTCTGGGCACCTGCTGCCTATACCAGCACGTTCCGCATCAGGAACTTTATGATCATGAGAGAAGATGTGCCGGTTGTGTGTTACCATGGTCTGCCATTTTCAGTCACTGCTGCCCCGGGCACTACCATAACCTCTCTTGTGTCCAGCCGCATCTTCAGTGAGACTGCTGTCTCAGACTGAGCCAGCTCAGTTAGGCCTCCTCTTACCACTCCTCATTGGCTCGTCCACCTGCTAACAACTCCCCCCAGGAGTAATTATTCCCTCTTGCTTTTGTCACATTTCCAGTTAAGTAACTATGACCAAGGCTGGTACTTGGGCTGTGTGAAACTTGAGATTTATGTGTACGTCGAAGGACTTGAAAATGAGCTCGCTGGCACACTTGACAGTGTTGGAATATGTAGAATTTAGGTTTACTTTAAAGTCGATCGTGTTTAAAGATAATGGCTGTCCTGGCTAACCTTAATTATCAACTTGGCACAGCCCAGAGCCATTTTGAGAGGAGAAGCCTGGGCTGAGGAATTGCCTAGGTAAGGTTGGTCTGCAGGCATGTCCGTGGGGAATTATATTGATGATTAATTAATGTAATGGGCCTCATTCGTTGTGAGCAGCACACTCCTTGGGCAGGAGGACTAAGAAAGCTACCTAAGCCTTCGGTGAGCGAGCCTACAGGCAGCATACTCCATGGCTCCTGCTGGACTTCCTTGGCTGTGACTTCTCCGACTGGAGGTAATTCGGCATGGAACAGCAAGCCGTGCGGCCTTAGGTTCCCGCCTTGATTTCAGTGATGGGCTATGATGTGGAAATGGAAGCATACGCAAACCCTTTCCTTCCCCAAGCTACTGCTTTCGGTCATGGTGTTCATCAGAGCAACAGATGCAACCAGATCCACGCTGGACTCATAGATAAGAACTCCCACATTCAGGATGCTCTCCCTCCCACTTTGCTACTGCAAAAGTCGACACAGAGTAACTCAGCATCTACTTCCATGCGGTGGCCCCTCCTTAAACTCGAGGCTGCCTGCATCGGGGGACCCACCACAGCCATTCTCTCCCACCCTTCCCTCTACACACACACAGCTACACACACCGCCACCTTTCATCTCGAGTTCCCCTCCCCGACCACCCTCAGCTGATAACTGGCTTTTCTGTTTTACCAGGAACCGATGCAGAAAGCACTAGAACGAATCATCAGCATACTTGCACCCCCCCACACCTCCCTGCTTACCCCATGCAATAGCCATTCACGGAGGAAAATGGGTGAGAAAGGGTCAGGAATTGTCCTACCCGTGTGTCAGCTCCCCTGGCCTCGCAGCACTGAACTCTGCATAAGCTGGGCTGCACTGGCCAGATACAATGCCTACTGTGGATGTCCTCCCCCTAGGTCACTGGCTGCTGAGCCTTCATAGAAGAGACCTGAAATGAATACTAACAGCTAGATATAGTGCTCACATCTGTAATCTCAGCACCTGGAAGGCCAAGACAGACAGACAGACAGACAGAGCAGGCCCTGTAAATTCAAGGTCATAAAGCTGCATACAAAGACCCTGTCTCGGGAAGTTTTGATTTGTTTTTAATTAGCACTAATTACCCACATGGGTGGCCTCCGTGGCTTCTACTCCTAAGTGACAGGTGGGTACGATTTAGGAAGATGTCGTCTGTGTGGGAACAGTCCCAAGGGACAGAATGAAGACTCAGAGCTAGATGAGAATGTGGGAAGAGCAGCAGCAATTAGTCTGAGTTCCTAAGAGCATGCTGGGGCAGCATGGGCCATCCCTCACTTGGTGCTGAGTGGAGCCCTGACATGGGCTCCGGGAAGTGTCCATAAGCTCTTGCACGAGTGCTTGCCAGTCACCTCAGGGTTTCTGGACACGTCACCCTCTGGCCTCCTGCCCTGGTGACGCAGTTCTCAGCTGTGATTCATTGTCCTTGTGAACGGACCCAGGAAATTGCCTTCCCACAAACCCCTGCTCCCTGGCTCAGATATTCAATAACTCCTCACGCCCAGGAGATACATCTTTCCTCCACACTCGGTCTTTCTTTTCGGTGATTTATAGGCACACACACACTGTACACATTGCTTCTGAGCCACGGCTGCAGCCTCGGCTCGTGAACTGTGCAGGAGCTTTCCGTTTGCACTTTCCAGACAAAGGATCATATATTCCTATGAAAGTTCTAGAAACTTCCCCCTCTCCAATTCACAGTCCCATGTGTCACTTTACAACTGATTTCCTGCAGAGCTTTGCTTGGGCCACTTTCCCAGTTTGATTTCTGTTAACTGTGATTAAAATATCCGGACCAAAAAACAAGAAGGCAAGTTAGGGGAGCAAAGGTTCATTTCTGCCCACGATTCTAGGTGAGCCCACCATTTCAGGGAAGTCAAAGCAAGGACTCAAGGCAGTACCATGTCCCATCTGTGAACAGAGAGCTGGGTCTTCCATCCTCATGCTTCCTGACCCTTGAGTCCCTTCTGTGTGACAATTCTCTATAGCCCTGATTTCTCTCTTCCTGCACCCTTTCCCAATAGTGTGTGTGTGTAGCGTCTGCAGATTCTCGTTTCCTTGGTTACACAGTAAAGGAACTAGATCACTGGCTAAGAGCTCTTCTAGCTCTGCAGGAAAGACTTCCTCTACCGGCGTCCCCTGAAAGACAGGGCAAATTTTACACCAACTCATTCCTTGGTGAGACCTGGTGTCCATGACAGGAGACCCGCCTCAACTCAAGATCTAGGCCAAGGGTCCTGAAGCTGGAAGGAGGAGAGGCTGAGAATAAAGGGCCAGCCAAGGTCTGAGGTGGAGGCCAGGCTCTGCAGCCGGCCAGCTGTGTGAGCTTCCAGCCCCCAGCCTTTCTATACCATGCTGTGAAGTCGGAGAAGAATATACCATGGCTCCAGATGCTCTCAACACAGCAGCCTTCATGGCGTGTCAGGAGGAGCACTGAATACACACCAACGGTTTGCAGAGTCTGGTCATGGTCATTGCTGGTCATCCTCAAAGTGCCACAACTCAACTCCAGGAAAACATTTTGCAAATGCCAGGAAAAGAAAGAAGGAAGGAGGCCCATCTGACTACCCTTTTAAACTATGAATTTCATGATGCAAACATGATTCAAATAGACACGTGATCGTGAAAATTAGCCCACTACCCTCCCCTCCACCAGTTTGGATCCAGTGACATAAATTCTTGATCTAAAACTCAATACTAACAACATGCTTCAAGTTTTGATGTTTACGTTTAAGTTGGGATGACAGTATACACAAATACAGCAGAAGGATAGAATGACACCAGACCATCCTGTTAGGGCTGAAACTTTAGTAGAGAGAGTATTATGGAATTCAAGACCACTAGTCTCAATTCAGATTACAATGACCTGATTGCATTAAAGCTGCTGGCAGGGCCACTCTCAGGCGAATCAGAGGTGGGCCCCGTGAAGGGAAATGCAAGAAGGATTTATAAAAGTGAAAAGGAAGAGCTCGGGAATCTGCACAAGTAAAGCAAGAGCTGATCTGTTCTGTCAAGATTAGGAAGTCAAGGCTACCTCAAAATAGTCCTTGATTGTCTGCACAAGCAGGTTACAGAAGCCAGAAAGCAATTTGTCATATCAGCACAAGCAGACTGTCACGGCTGTACATTTCTGGGTGAGGGTCACTGAGTCAGGGTTCCTGGGAACTTATCTTCCAGACACTGGAGCCAGAGACAAACCAAGATGGATGCCTAGCATTAAATGGAGTTTCTTAGCCATCACAACAGCCATCTTGTTGAGCTTGCAGGAGGCTCTGGGTTCCATGCCTGACACCAAAACTAGAGGAATTTGACAAAAACTGTTTATTAAGGGAAACAAAGCATGGGAAAATCTGGTGACTTCCTTGAAAACCAGGCATGCAGTCATCTATGCATACAAGCACAGAGGGAAGTATTGTGAGGATAAATTTAGGGGGAAAACAACAACAACCGGGAAATGGGTATAAATAAGTGTAGGGGGCCTGTTACAGGTTTCATAAACTCCTCAGTGGTTGGCCCAAGCAAAACGAATGCTAGAAATTGAACTTTGTATTCAATAGTTACCTGAGGGCAGAAAGTGTGTCTTTGGAAAAGCTTTTATTTCCAACAACAGGTAGCAGGCAGGTCACTAGTGAGTTTGTGCTCCTGTCCTAGGCTTGGCCTTGTACAAATCCTTTCCTAAGGCTCTGCCCAATATACCTGGAGCACCATGCTTGCTTAATTATCCAGCAGAACTTTATAGAGCACTTAATGATTTAACATTTTATGTTTGACTTCATAAACATTTTCAGAGTACTTGATAACCAGGTGGTTTGTGTGAGCCTCCTCTCCTGTGCCGCCCCCCACTCCACTTTCAACAATCACTAAAGGTACTCAGGAAGAACTAGAATGATCATGTGGAAAGAAGACAGATGGCCAACAGCTTCTCCTCTCGCCTTTTTCTTAAAATTTGCTCTGATAAAAACTTTGTCTCACTCTTTGTGACTCTCAGGTTTTATGATCTACACTACGATTTCATTGTAACAAAAACCAGTCTCTTCATTTAGAAGGTAGAGCTGGTTTTTCAAGCCAGTGTTATTTAATTTAATGCTGCAAGTTCTTGTAAAAGGAATGGTTTGCCATTTAGTCCTGGTGTACTTCTGGATTTTTCAAAAACTGTTAATAGACTCAAAAAATGTGTTTATGACTCTTGAGCCATCCAGCCCTTCCTGTTTCTATTCAGAATATGAAAGACTTGATTAAAGAGACTCAAGTTCTGCCCTAAGGAAGTCATGGGTGTTTAATTAGGAAAAAAAGAAGCTGGTGCCAATACACAGGGAAGAAAGTCTCCTGGAAAGGGCAGGTCTTAACAACTTGGGGTGCAAAGGGTCTATTCTATCTTACACTTCCAGTTAACAGTTCATTCCTGAAGGGGGTCAAAACAAAAGCAGGAACCTGGAGGCAGGAACTAAAACAGAAGCCATGGAGGAGTGCCCTTAGTGGCCAGTTCTACATAACTTAATCTGTTTTCTTATGCAACTCAGAACCACCTGCCCAAGGGTAGCACTACCTACTGTGTGGTGGTCCCTCTGATATCAATCATTACTCAAGACAGTTTACACATAGCCCAATATTTTCTCAATTCTGGTTTCTTCTTTTCAGGTTGTAAGAACTTGACTTAAAACTAGCCAGTGCAATGGACCCCTTGTCAACTTGACACACAAACATATAGCTATTCAACTCATTTATCCCCAAGATGGCAAGGTAATATTAATTCCACAATATAAAACATTCCATCTTTCCAAAGTCCCAGTCTTTTTTATTTCCTTGTTTTGTTTTGAGCCAGGGTATCTCTGTGTAGATCTGTCTGTCCTGGAACTAGCTCTGTAGACCAGGCTGGCCTCAAACTCAGAGATCAGCCAGCCTCCCTCTGCCTCCTAAGTGCTAAGACTATAGGGATGCACCCTCAAACTAGGCTGTTGTCCCAGTCTTAAAAAAAATCAAACACTTTAAAACACTTAAAGTCTCTCCAAATTCAAACCCTCTTCAAAATATCCTAAAGCTCTCTAAAATATATAAGGTCTTTCTAAAATACCAGCCTCTCTCAACTGCAGGCTCCTATTAAATCAGAAATAAGTAACACTCTGTCCTGTTGGAGAAGGAGGAACCAGGGCACAGTCACAATCGAAGCAAAGCAAAACAAAATTCAAAAAGTGTAAATAACTTGGTGTTCAATGTCTTGAACTCACTCATGATTTTCTGAGCCTTAAAGGGCTTGGACAATCGTACTTATCTGGTCCTGACACTCACAGCACATACAGGTTGTCTCATAGGCTCCATACCACAATTGTGCAACAAACTAGTACCACATAGGAATCTTTTGTACATAACCAAGTTTAACTGCTAGATAGTCTACAACCTTGACTGCCTCTGAAGTGCTGAGTCCAAGAAAATACTTCCCAAAAGATTTCATCTCAATGTTGCCCCCCTATCCTCTCTTCTCCTCCCCTCTCCTCCTCCCCCCTCCCCTCTCCTCTTCTCCCCTCCTCCCTTCCTCTCCCCCACCTCTTTCCAGATGGGATTTCTCTGTGAAACCCTGGCTGTACTGAAACTCACTTTATAGACCAGGCTGACCTTGAACTCAGAGATCCAGCTGCCTCTGCCTCCCAAGTGCTGGGACTAAGGCATACACCACCATCCAGCTAATGCTGGTCTTAATTACTCTAATTCTCAGATCCATCTGAGCAGCATCTAATTAATTGTCCCAGTAAAGCAAAGGTTATATTGCAGTGGTGCTGGTCTCTGATTTCTGAAAATACTGATGTCACGGATAGAGAGTCTTTACGTTTATCTCAAACTTCCTTCTGAAACTTGACAAGCCAGACCATTTCTCTCACCCCTCTTATCTTCCATGCATCCACAGAACAGCCCTCTGAGCTCCAAATTCTGAGCTCTGAACATTCAACAGTTTTTCCAGCCCAAACTTCAAATGCCACCACAATCCTCAAAATATTAATTAATTAAAATGAAAACACAGTCAGGTTTATCACAGCAATGCTCTATGACCTAGCACCAATCTCTGTCTTCACAAAGGTCTCTGCTACAGTGATAAAAAAAAACCACCAAAAGCAACTCAAAAGGGGAAGGGTTTAATTTCATTTTATACTTCCAGTTAAGAGTCCATTGCTGAGAAAACTCAAACAGGGCAGGAACCTGGGGACAGGAGCTGCTGCTTACTGGCTTGCTCCCGATGGCTTGCTCAGCCTGCTTTCCTTTGCAACACAGGACCACCTGCCCAGGGGTTAGTGCCCCCTGTGAGATACGCCCTCCCACATCAATCGTTAATCAAGGAAATACCCACACAGACTTGCCTACAGACCAATCTTACGGAGACATTTTTTTTCAGTCATGGCTCTCTCTTCTCAGATATCTCTAGCTTGTATTAAGTGGACATGACATAAAAGTAGCCACAACATATATGATGTACTAGGTACGGACACGATTAGTCCTCATTGCTTCCCTGTAGCCCTAAAGACACCGCCTAAAGCACCTGCAAAGGTAAAACACTTTACTCTCTATCTTATGTTTTGAGCCAGGATATCTCACGGAACCCAGAGCTCTTTGATTCAGCTAGATTGTCTGGCCAGTGAACTCCGGGGATCCCACCTCCCTCTGCCTCCACAGCTCTGGGACCGTAGATATGTGTTGTGGGTTTGGTCTACCGCTGCCTGTATTATATTAATCTATTTCCCAAAATTGCACCAGAATCCGCATGTCCGCTCGTAAGACACTGCAGGAATCCTGCCTCCAGTTGGTTTTGCTTGGTAAACAAAGTTGCCAGGGTTAATGGCTGAGCAGGGAGACTGAGGCCGGACTTTTAGTATTCCCGGGGGCAACGGACTGAGGGAGGAGGAAGAGATAGATTCACCATGACGGGAGCAGAGGAGAGACTCCACACACATCTGAGAGGTGCAGGACAGAGAACAGACTGTAAGAGCTGGGAAAAAGCAGCCCCAGGAGGGTTGCCCAACGGGGTCCAGGGCAGCAAAGATTGAATATAGATTTTAGTGAGCAATGACTTGGAAACATCGGAGAGTGCTAGTTTAGCCACGCAGAGGTTAGGAAGTGGCCCAGCCGTTGAACTGTTAAAGGCATATAAGAATTGGAGGCTGTGTATGTGTCTTTCATCCGGGAATATAAAGTGTATTGGGGTGGGTAGGAGGAATGCGCAAGGATCATTTGAGTAGGATTAACTGGGCACTGCCACAGATGTGTACTATTGTCCCCAGTTTTGTACATGGTGCTGGGGCTCCCCCACTCAAGGCTTGCCAGGCCAGCACTTCCCCAAATGAGCATCTCCTCAGCCAGAAACTTTTCTTTCAAACCCCATTTAGACTATAATCAGTCCTTACCAGCATTTCTCAAAGTATAGTCTAGCCTTATATAGCACACACTGAGAGTGTATTATATTATTGTACATCTGTGACGGAATGCCTGATTTCAGAAACAAGTTAAAGGGACAGAGACTTTCTTCGGCTTGCAGTTTCAGAAGGTTCGGTGCACGGTTGCTTTCCTCTGTTGATTCAGGCCTGTGAGGAGACATCATAGCAGTTAGGAAGCATGGAGGAGAAGTTTGGTCACCTCACAGCAAACAGGAAGCAGAGTGGATGTCGTAACAGGAAGGGACCTCAAGAAGAAATGACCTCGAAGGTCACACCCCATCGACCTTCTTCCTCCAACCCATTCCTATTCTACAGTGCCACCACTTTCCAATATTCTATTCAAACTTTTTAATAGACTAAACCATTCCTCAGGTCAAAGCTGTAACTCTCTGACCCTCTCTGGAGGCATCTGCTAAGCCAGAAGTATGGTTTCTTGAGATTCCACATGTCTCTCCGTGCAGTTGAGTTGATAATCGAAATTAACACAGTGTTTACATAAAACTGGAATTCTGTCATCAAACCCTCTGGGACGTGTGGTCATAGACAAAAGTCAACAGGAAAATGTACAGATAATGGATAATGGGAATATATTATTTGTATATAACATATTATTTATAAATAGATATAACATATTTATAAATAACATATTATATATATAATATACACACATATATATACACATATATATGGTATATATTATATATATGGTGTATAGATATAGGCATTGTCAAAATACCAGTGCTGGAAATTTATTCTCTCCAAGTTTTCAAGATATAGGTAATAGTAATGGATCCTTGCAGACACTAATTATAGTATGTCTACCTTTCCTTATTCCCACTTTCAAGAATAGCAGTTGCCAGAGCTGGAGAGACGGCTCAGCAGATCAGAGCATTTGCTGCTCTTGCAGAGGATCTGCATTCAGTTCCAGCACCCATGTGGAGGAGCTCACAACTGCCTGCGACCCAGTTCTGAGGGATAAGACACCTTCTGGCCTCTGTGGGCACCGTGCACATGGTGCACATATAGACAAACAAGTGCAGGCACACACACACACACACACACACAAAACACAATAAATCTTCAAAAAAGAAGGGAAAGCGAAGGTGGCAGCAAGGAAGCCTACAGACTCATGTCTTTAACAACATCGCCTAAATAAGAATTTCTTTGGAAGTTTTTGTTTTAAGTAACTCATCTAGGCAACAGTAAGACGAGATCCTGAGACGGATTCCTGCCATTTTTCTTCTGTGTTCCAGTTTCCAGAGGGCAGAAACTTCACTTGCCAGTCCCAACAGCAAAGGCTATGATTAGAATGGTACCTGTTTGGCTTGTCTCAGTAAATGCACCCAGACGTGGAATAAACACACTGCTAGCTACGCAGAGGCATGTGAAGACGGTGTTTCACCTGCAAGAGCTTATTCCTCACATATTCAGTGACAGCTCCCTCACACATAAACCCAAAGTATCATCATATTAACCCAGTTTCCTGTTTCTCTCCAAGTTTTCAAGTTCAACAGTGAAACTTTGTGGAGAATGGAAGCCACATAATTTGACAGATGCCCTGGAAGGAGAAAATGAGGTACAAAAGTAAATAGGAAAGGCAAAGCTACAGAATGAAGAAGATATGTGGTCTGTGAAGGCAATTTAAAATACATCAGCGCCAACACCAAGTTGTATCTATGTGTGTTAAATTGAAGTCTCATCTACAGCCTGTTGATTGGTATAAACATAGCTTACCTGGAGTCCATGCCCTTGAGAGTTGACATAAGCATTTTCGAACTGTTGTCAAAATACCAGTGCTGGAAGTTTATTTAGGGTGAGGAGTGATGGGGAGTAATTTTATAACAGTTAATTTGGTAGTAGCCAGGCTGGGGAGTCAACACCAACATCCTTGGATGGAACAAAGCTGGAACAGGTCACTGTGTTAAACTCAGCCCTACCTGGTCTCCTCGCTTCCCAAAGGCTCTGAGCCCAGTGTGACTGAAAGAGGAATGTTCCACCTCAGCGATGCATAATTGTCCTCAGACAGCCTTCTGTGCAAGGCAAGGGAGGACAGCCATTAGACAGAGCTGGGACTCTCTGAGCTTGCAAGAACAGATGGTGTAAACCTCACTTTGAGCTTGTTTGCTAATAAATATTTGTACTTCCAAATGCATTTTATTCAAGTCTTGATTTTGGTGTTACAGCCCACATGGCTCCAAATGCCACTGACCAGCAGTGTTTGTGAAGGACACACATCCCAAAGCAGCCAAGTTAGCTTAAGTGAATTCCTAACATCAGGGCTCCAGTATAAATTCACAATGACCCAACTGCAAGACTATTTTGAAAGTCAACCTTCCAGGACCACAGGAAAACTAGTCATTCAAATCTACTGCAATTCCTTTAGACAGTAGTAAATTTGCCCAGTGGATTCTAATCATCTATAAACAGTTAATATACAAAAAAAAAAAAGCTGAAAACCTTATTTGATGGGGAGGAGGAGTTCCTTGTTTCTCTTTTTCTTTCTTTGTGAGTGTGTGTGTGTGTGTGTGTGTGTGTGTGTGTGTGTGTGTGTGTGTGTGTGTGTGTGTTGGTAACTCAATGACAACTATCTTAGCCAGGGTTTCTATTCCTGCACAAACATCATGACCAAGAAACAAGTTGGGGAGGAAAGGATTTATTCAGCTTACACTTCCACATTGCTGTTCATCACCAAAGGAAGTCAGGACTGGAACTCAAGCAGGTCAGGAAGCAGGAGCTGATGCAGAGGCCATGGAGGGCTGCTGACTACTGGCTTGCTTCCCCTGGCCTGCTCAGCTTGCTTTCTTACAGAACCCAGGACCACCAGTACAGGGATGGCACCACACACAATTGATCTCCCACCCTTGATCACTAATTGAGAAAGTGCCTTACAGCTGGATCTCATAGAGGCATTTCCTCAAGGGAGGCTCCTTTCTCTGTGACAACTCCAGCTGCGTCAAGTTGACACACAAAACCAGCCAGTGCAGCAACCAAGTGTTACTAGGAAGTCAGTTCTATTCTTTGCCTTCGCTTTTAGTCAAGTGTTTCCACCATCTTGAAGGAATTTTCTTTTTCTTTTTTTTTTAAAGATTTATTTATTTTATTTATATAAGTACACTGTAACTTTTCAGACACACCAGAAGAGGGCATCAGATCTTATTGCAGATGGTTATGAGTCACCATGTGGTTGCTGGGCATTGAACTCGGGACCTCTGGAAGAGCAGCCAGTGCCCTTAACCACTGAGCCATCTCTCCAGCCCTTGAAGGAATTTTCTATGAAAATAAGTCACAATGTATTCAGTTCTCACTACCTCTTTGCCATGTCCTGAAGCCTCACAGGGATCATATAAAGGTAACTCTCCTCATACATTTTAATGCTTTGACACCTTATCATGGGGCCTGGCAATATGGCTCAGTGGTTAAGAGCACTTGCCACTCTTACAGAGGACCTGAGGTCATTTCCCAGCACCTAATCAAGTGGCTGGTGGCTTCCTGTAACTCTGGCTCCTCTTCCTTTCTTTTATTTTTTTTAAGTAAATGATTTTTTTTAAATATTTCTTAAGGATTTGTTTATTTTCCTTTGTCTAAGTGTTTAGCCTAACTAATTAGTGCCTGGTTCCCATGGAGCTCAGAAGAGGGGGTCAAATCCCCTGGAACTGAAGTTATAGGTGGTTATGAGCCACCACGTAGGGGGTGGGAATTGAACCTGTGTCTTCTACAATAGCAAAAAAATCATTTTAGCCACTGAGCCAGACACTTCCTCAGAGTAAAAGGCTGGGAAATTTTACTCCAAGCAAATGGTCCCAAGAAACAAGCTGGAGTAGCCATTCAAATATTGAATAAAATCAACTTTCAACCAAAAGAAAAATCTACCAAGATGAACTTTCAGTTCTGAACATCTCCAAATGCAAGGGCACCCACATTCATAAAAGAAACTTTACTAAAGCTCAAAGCACACATAGCACCTCAAACAATAATAGTGGAGACTTCAACACCCACTCTCATCAATAGACAGACCGTGGAAACTAACCAGAAACTAACCAGAGACACAGTGAAACAAACATAAGTTATGAACCAAATGGATCTAACAGATATCTATAAAACATTTCATCCCAAAACAAAAGAATATATCTTCTTCTCAGCACCTCATGGTACCTTCTCCAAAATTGACCATATAATCAATCACAAAGCAAGACTCAACAGATACAAGAAGATTGAAATAATCCCTTGCACCCTATCAGATCACTATGGACTAAGTTTGGTCTTCAATAACAACAAAAATGACAGAAAGCCCACATACACATGGAAGCTGAACAATGCTCTACTCAATGATACCTTGGTCAAGGAAGAAATTAAAGACTTTTTAGAATTTAATAAAAGTGAAGGCACAACATATCCAAATTTATGGGACACAGTGAAAGCAGTGCTAAGAGGAAAACTCAAATCTCTGAGTGCCTCCAAAAAGAAACTGGAAAGAGCATACACTAGCAGTTTGACAGCACACATGAAAGCTCTAGAACAAAAAAAGCAAATACACCCAAGAGGAGCACAGGGCAGGAAATAATCAAACTCAGAGCTGAAATCAACCAAGTAGAAACAACTCTACAAAGAATCAAAAAACAAACAAAAAAACAGGAGCTGGTTCTTTGAGAAAATCAGCAAGATAGATAAAACCTTAGCCAGACTAACCAGAGGGCACAGAGACAGTATCCAAATTAACAAAATCAGAAATGAAAAGGGAGACATAACAACAGAAACTGAAGAAATTAAAAAAATTATCAGATTCTACTACAAAAGCTTATACTCAACAAAACTGGAAAATCTGGATGAAATGGACAATTTTCTAGATAGATACCAGGTACCAAAGTTAAATCAGGATCAAATAAACCATCCAAACAGTCCCATAACCCCTAAAGAAATAGGAGCAGTCATTAAAATCTCCCAACCAAAAAAGAAAGCCGAGGACCAGGTAGGTTTAGTGCAGAATTCTATCAAACCTTCGAAGAAAACCTAATATATATCAATACTCTTCAAAGTATTCCACAAAATAGAAACAGAGGGAACACTACCCAATTCGTTCTATGAAGCCACAATTACTCTTATATCTAAACCACACAAACACCCAACAAAGAATGAGAACTTCAGACCAGTTTCCCTTATGAATTTTGATGCCAAAATACTCAATAAAATTCTCACAAACAGAACCCAAGAACACATCAAAACAATCATCCATCATGATCAAGTAGGCTTCATCCCAGGGATGCAGGGATGGTTCAATATATGGAAATCCATCAACGTAATCCATTTTATAAACAAACTCAAAGGAAAAAAAACCACATGATCATCTCATTAGATCCTGAGAAACCATTTTACCAAATTCAACACCCCTTCATGATAAAGTCTTGGAAAGATCAGGAATTCAAGGCTTATTCTTAAATATAGTAAAAGCAATATACAGCAAACCAGTAGTCAACATCAAACTAAATGGAGAGAAACTTGAAGCAATCCCACTAAAATCAGGGACTAGATAAGGTTGCCCACTCTCTCCCTGCCTATTCAGTATAGATACAACATGTTTTGATTACAGATTTTTGTTTTTGTGTGAATCCAGTTGGATACAGGAATTAAGTCCACCATAAAAGCTTTCCCAGAAGCTGTTACATAAATATGTCTTTATCTCTTTTAATCATTGCAATGGAAACTTTCTGGATGTGTTGTTTCTATCGTGTGGCTTGAAGTAGCAAGGATTTAGCATTGTATTGCTCTGTAAGGTTTGTATAACCATGATGAACATTTGGTTGCCTTTAGGAAACCGATATTTAAAGTATTTAAACTTTCATTGAGTAAGCAAACTACTGTATTTGGTGTAGCTTTTCCTTATTGATTTCAGGCTGCAATGCAAACAATATTTTCTATGTGGTAGTCAGTAAATGATGGAAAATGAGGTGTATTTTGAAATATAAGTAATCAGATTTTAATTCTTCACTGCAGTCTCCTGGAAAGGGAAGTTTGAGCTCAGAAAAGCAGATTTGGAATTGTCTAAAATAACCTGGAGTGCACAGGTTTATTTTTGACTCCCAGGGGTCTCCTTTCTCATTTTAACTTTGTCAGTAAAGTTTGGAGCTTTATCGGGCAATGAGCCCCAGGCACGGTAGAAACCCCCAAGCAGCAATTTCCTCTAACTCGGTCTTGTCCTGTCATGTTGGGAGTACAGAAAATGTTGTAGCAACTCCATATCTGTGCATTTGAGACCAGCGTGGCTGGTGCCCACCTGGCAGTTCAGATCTAACACATATCATTTAACTGTGGCAGGAACGTGGCTTCCTAGAAGGCTTCAGCTCTTTAATCTCTGCCTCTGCGAGGCATTATGGGACTTCCAGTTTATGCATTTGCATCTGTCTGATACTCTGCATTCTTCCTTGGTTGGGTGCCAAGCTCTGGAAGCTGAGCTATGGGGAAGAAAGGGATAAAGGAGCTTCTAGGACACCTGGTCTGGGAGCTGTGACTCATCTGTGGTAATTTGTAGCCTGAGGAAGGCTGCTGCTCTCCTATTAACTATTTAGCCACATGTGTGGCTCACATTCGGTCACCTTGGAGACTGTAGCAAGAGTGCTGAGAGAAAAGGTCAACCATTTGAAGCTCCGGACAATGGTTTTCTATAACCTCACAAGCCAAAAAGAAAAATTCAAGCCCAGCGTTCTGGACGCAGGGAAGGTACTAGCTTCCGATAAGTTCTGATTCTAGTGTCATCTCTGTGGCTGTGATGAAACATTCTGACCAAAGGCAACTTGGGGGACAAAGGCTTTGCTTCAGCTAATAGGTTGAGGGCCATCACTGAGGAAAGCCAGAATGGGAACTGAGGCAGAAGCTATGGAGGAAAGATGTTTGCTGACTTGCTCACAGGTTCATGCTTGGCTAGATTTCTTACATAGCCCAGCACCACCTGTCCAGTAAATAATGCTGCCCACAGTGGGCTGGGCCCTCCCCTATCAACTAACAATTAAGAAAATCCCTGCGGACATGCCCGTGGGTCAATTGGATCTGTTCAATCCTTCAATTTGTAAGCATAACCGTAAAAGTCAAATAAAGGGGGAAAAAAATCCTTCTAGTCAAGAAAATAGAACCTCTGGCTGGGGTGGAGACCTAACAGTTCAGTTAAGCCACGTCAGCTACCTGCCCAAGAGACGATCCCAAGGAAGACAGACTCACCTTGTCTATGCTAAAGAGATAGAAATCATTCTTCTTTAAATGAGATACTCTACTTTCCTTCCCAGAACTCCATGCCCCCCTCACTCCAGCACAGTCCCTACAAGCCACCAAGGAGGCTCTGTTAGGTCTGCTCACCTTTCTGAGGCCTGAGTCAGAAAGGTTTCCATTTCTGTCCTGTTTCTTTGGGTATTAGCCAGAACCTAAGTATGCTTTCTCTGATACTCTGGGCTCCCATACTGTTTCTCTAAGCCGCCCTCCTTGCCACACAGCTGCTTATTGACCATGTGTCTAACTAGTTGGGAAAACATGGCTTTCTTCTTCTCTTCTCCAATCAGTTGCTAAGATTTGTAACTTGCAGGGCTGGGGATAGGGGATCTTTTAAATTCTGATAAAAAAAATTGTCCTTGAACTTCTGTTAGAGCCCTTTAAAAAAATGGTATGTATGTATGTATGTATATATATTTGTGTATGTGAAGTACGTATGTATGTATGTATGTATGTGTATTATGTATAAGTTCCCACTGAGACCAAAGTCCTAGAGCTGGAGTTACAGGCAGTTAGAGGCACCAATATAGGTGCGGGGAACTGAGCTCTGTTCTTCTGGAAGAGCAGCAAGTGCTCTTAACTGCTGAGCCATCTCTCTAGCCCTTCAGTGTTCTTAAATTATTTTATTCATGAGACTAAGAAGCCCAGGAGGGACCTCACTTTTTTGGTTTTGGAGGTTTTGGTCCATGATCAGATAATGAGTAAGCCAGCAGGGGAATGAAGAGTGAAGGGCAGGTAAGGCACTCCTCTGGTGGCTACTGTGACTTAGGAGATGCAAGATGGGCATCGAGATGCTAGCCCCATGGTATCTGTCTTCGGGGCCTCTGGAACTGTGAAAAGGTATTTTCTTTATATATTACCCAGTCTATTATATTTGTTATGGCCGCAGAAAACGACCCAAGATCTCACCACATGGTCCCAGGGTCAGGACTTTTATGGGCAAAATTTATGAGAATGATCTGTCATTCTGGTGACAAGGCTATCTTGCAGGTAGTTCTGAACAGGCAGGCATATGACATGTTCATGCCATAAACTGATGCCCTTATTTTAATCTCAGGAGGCATAAAATTTCATAGTCTTTTCCTCATGATTTAGCTATTTCAAATGACCGAACTGTTTTATAGTTGAAAAAGTCGAAACAGCAAGAAACATCAGAATAAGCCACAAATTCCGGTTAAACACCCATATGTTATAAGACAATTCACTCACTTTAGGATTAAAGAGAAACATCAGGACTGGAGAAATGGCTCAAATTGGGCAGCTAACAACAGCCTGTAACTCTAGCTCCAAGCCATCCATGCCTTTTGTCTGCATTACCCACCCCCCCACACACACACAGACATGCACAGACACACATAATTAAAAATGAAATACATCTTTTAAAAGAGAGAGGAAGAAAATTCTAAACTAATAACATGTGTGTGTTAGAACAGAGAGAAAGTCAAATTTACAAAAGCATAAGTCATGACTTGGGATAGGATTTAGACTAACAGGATGCAGACAGACAGCTGTCATAAATATTTAGGGAAAGAGAAAAAGCTAAAATTAGTCACAAACTTATAAAGAGGAGTGGTTCCTACCACAGGGCTCCAAAAAGTGCAAAGACTGGAAACATGGGGAATTTTAAAGTAATTCTCTGTTGTTTTCTATTGAAGATAAATTTTCTAAAGGTATGTATCAATATAAAGTGGGAACCTCCATGAAGAGGCAGATCCAGTGTTTCTCTCTTGAGATGAGCCATGAGGACTGTCACACCTGGTATGTTGGGCCAACTCTTTGCCTTTTGGGAATTGCTAAAGAAAAAAATAATGAATTAAGAATGGGCCTAGGTTTTGATAAGGTTAACACGAACAGGGTGGTTTTCGTGTGGTCAAAAACCTAATTTCGCAAATGTGGTCCAAAAAACATCAACCTGCCTGGTTACCTTGGAAAATAATTGGGACTTGGCCCACTGCCACACTCTGATCTATAAACAAGAGGGCAGCCTCTGCCCCGAACGTTGTTTGAAGGAATGCGTGGGTGGCTGTGGTGTTGGTACTTGACAGAGCTCTGCTCATCCGTGTCCGAATGGGGTTTAGCAGACAGTGTCATGAATTCTTCATAAAGCTAATTTATACAGTTTCTGAATTGTGGAATTATGTCCGTTTCAAATTCATCCTTTCTTCTATGAAATGATAATGAAGGTAAAAGATACAGTTGCTTTATTCTTTAATGTCCTTCCATGACAAAATTAATATTAAATAACATCACTATTAATGTCTTTACTTAACAGCACTTGTCCCTCCTCCTTCATGTTCCTTCCCACTCTTCCTCTTTCTCTTCTCCTCCCCTGTCCCTTCTCTTTCTCTCCCTCTTTCTCCTCTCCCTCCTCCTCCCTGCTCCTCTTCCTCCTCTTCTCCCTCTCCTCTCACTTCTCTTTCTCTTTCCTTCTCTCCCTCCTCCTCTTCCTCATACTCCTTCTCTGCTATTCTTTTTCTTCCTCTTTTTTTTTTTTTATTCACTTTCTTCTTTCTTATCTCCCTTTCGCGTTTTATTCCCTTTCCCCGTTTCCGGGGAAACATCCTCCTCCCCCCCCCTCCCCTTCTTTATGGGTGTTCCCCTCCCCATCCTCCCCCCATTGCCGCCCTCCCCCCAACAATCACATTCACTGGGGGTTCAGTCTTGGCAGGACCCAGGGCTTCCCCTTCCACTGGTGCTCTTACTAGGATATTCATTGCTACCTATGAGGTCAGAGTCCAGGGTCAGTCCATGTATAGTCTTTGGGTAGTGGCTTAGTCCCTGGAAGCTCTGGTTGCTTGGCATTGTTGTACATATGGGGGTCTCGAGCTCCTTCAAGCTCTTCCAGTTCTTTCTCTGATTCCTTCAACGGGGTCCTGTTCTCAGTTCAGTGGTTTGCTGCTGGCATTCGCCTCTGTATTTGCTGTATTCTGGCTGTGTCTCTCAGGAGCGATCTACATCCGGCTCCTGTCAGCCTGCCCTTCTTTGCTTCATCCATCTTGTCTCTTCTCTGGATTTTTTTAACACAGTATTTCACCACATATCCAAGACTAGCGTCAACTCTCAATCCTCCTGCCTCAGCATTCTGTGTGTTTGGATCACAACTGTGCACCACTGACACACCCATCTAAACGTGTTTTGTGGACTTTGTGGGGGTTGATCTGAAATTCTGGTGCATGTTCTATGATCTACCTCTAAAATTTGATTGTTTTGTGATATGATGTCATGCTATGGGAATATCCTGGAGGGTGCTCCTAAAGCAGTTGTATATGTTCTTAGCATTGACTTGCAACAGGGAAAGGCAGATGTGTCCTCTGGGATAGGGCAGGGAAGGAAGGCACCATGTGTCACTGTGTTCTCTAAGGGACCCATGGTGAGAGGAAGAGGTGGCCAGGAGACCACAGTGTAGACTGCACTGAGAGACAATATGTGTCCTGATTGGGTGAGGCTCACAAGTTCACCTGACTGAAAGCAAAAAGGAGCATGTGAATATTGGACAAGGGCCTCAACCATCCAGGAGGGCAATGTGAGCACCACCAGAGTTCAAGAGGTCAGGGCCCAAGGGTTCTGGCTGTTAGGAACAGGCCGAGGATTGCCAGCTCACAGAACACCAAGGGGGTTCCAGAGCTGGGCCACAGACTGATGGTCAAACAAATTAAAACCTTTTGAAATAAGTAATAACCTCCAGGGAAGTTGTCATTTTAAAAATATTTTCAGAAAATCTTAAAAAGTAAATGATTACCCTCTGACAGATTGTGTAAATGATAACTGTGGTTAAATGGGGTTTGCTTTAAGCATGCTCATGAAACTTGTGTTTCGTCCACCTCTGAAGATGCCCCACTTGACGTGACATTGATTTCAAGTGTTCTGATTACTTCTGTGAGGTACAAAAGTACTATGTCACGTTAATAAAGACACAGTGTCCGAGGGCTTGCATGACCTGCCTGTGGCCACAGAGCCTAAAGGCAGATCCCAGACCACTGCACTCTCAGATCCCAAGTTTGTCCTCCAATGTAACTAGAAACTCCAAATGCAAGTTGTCTACAGTTTTGAGTGTAGTAACATAAACATACACACATGTAGAAGGTGTTGCATGGATTTGTTCATTCTTTGGTGACAGCACACACATGTAAAGGGTGTAGCATGTATTTGTTCACCCCTTGGTGACAGCACACACATGTAAAGGGTGTAGTATGCATTTGTTCATTCTTTGGTGACAGCACACACATGTAAAGGGTGTAGCGTGCATTTGTTCACTGTTTGGTGGCAGCTGTGTTTTACTTTGTGCAATGTCCTCACAGCTCAGCCATGTTATCGCATACACTGGAATTACCTTCCTTTTTAAAGCTACACACTATTCCACTGTGTGCAGACACCCATGCTCTGTATCCATTCAGCTGGCATCAGAGGCCCAGGTCGCTTTGGCCGTAGCCAATAATAATACCATGAGCACTGCTGTAAAACATTTTCTCAGATGCCTTTCAATTCGGTTTCTAGGTCACATGTCGGTTCTATTTCTAAGTTTTTAAGAACCATCACATCACCTTCCTTAGTGACCGTTTCACATTTCCACCAATAGAGCGCACGGCTTCTAATTTCCCTATATCCTTCCCTGACAACATTTGTTACTTTCTGATGGTTTTTAGGGTCTTAGTGCCCATCCTCATGGCTCCCTCCTTTTTTTCCCTATAGCTTTCCTGAAGTATCACTCACATGTTATATAATTCCCCCATTTAAAGTCTAGAAAGCAAGGGCTGTTCAAGTAGTCACAGGATTCTGCAACGGCTGCTGTGTCTTGTTCCAGAACATTCTCATCATCTCCCAAAAGGATCCCACGCTATTAAGCAGTCACCCTTTTCACCCTCAACCCCATACAGCATAAGCTAATCACTGAACTATTTTGTCTGTAGATTTGCCTATTGGAAATTCATCCAAATAGAATACAGGAAGCACAGTTGCATAGAGCTGGCTTCTTTTATTTAGTGTGTTTTCAAGATTCCCTCTCCTTTTACACGCCTCAGCACCTCATTCTCTTCATGGATAGATGGTATTCTGTGTATGTGTGCATCATGCTTGATTTATCAGCTCACAGACTCTTGGGTTCTGTGCATTTGGGTGTCATGAGGAAATGAAGACTCATGAGAAAGAAATCTCTATTTTTAGGCACAGTTCTGCAGGAATATGGTGGATAAGATGGTGTAATTTAATGCTTAAGAGTGGGAAATGCCTAGCAGGGCCTTATGCTTAGATTTCTCTCACACAGGCAGGGCATCTGTCGTGGGAGGGTCTTCGGGGCCTATCCGAGAGCCTAGTTTCATGGCCTGATTCAAGAAGATAGAGAGGTGAGAAAGGCTTCTTACTGCCTCCTCAGCCTCCTCCAGGGAAAGACATGTGAGTGCTTAGAAGCTAGCTCTCCCTACTAACTAGCAACTACAGCTAGCAACTGGCAGCTGGGTCTGTTGCTCTGTTTATTTAGTTGGTCTGGTTAGTTGGTTGGTCTGGTTTAGCTGGGCTGGGAGCATTTGCTTGTGATAAAATCCAGGCTACTCTCTAACACCCAGTCTTGGGCTTACAGGAGTGTACTGCTACTCTGAGCTTTAAAAGACATCTTTAGAGCTTTACTAAACAACGCCTATGTGGACCACAAAAGTGCAAAAGTGTCTTCCGTGGTGAGCAGGGCACGCTGGGAGCTGTCAGAAACAACCATGTTGGTAATTGGGGTCATCACGTCCTGTGCGTTCACATGAGGCCTGGTCAGTCTCTGTGCTCCTCAGTCTACAGAGACAGTCACTGCTTCTCAGAGGTTTCTTGAATATGTGCCTCAGCCATGTGCTCCCACACTGAACCTATCTGGGTTCCAGCCTGGAGCTTACAGTGTTGTGTCATAGTTTCAAATGGCTCCTCTGTAAAGTCTTCGCTCAGCAGAAAGTTCATCCAGGAACCAGGATGGGGGAAGAAGCTGGCCTCTGGCTTGATTTCCATGGAGACCGGAAAAGCACCTGGTCTCTCAGTCTCTTCAGAAGAAAACCGTGTTGCGTGGGTCACTGGTGTGAGAACACAGCTCACCCAGAAGCCCTTCTCTAACAGGGAAGCATCTTGGTTTCTTAGTAGTTTTTAAGTCATGGATCCATATCAAGACGTGCTTGAGCTTCTTAACTTTATATGGGCTTCTTTAAGTGATGAGTGACAGGGATTAACCACACTGTCACAGAGGGCAGGATCTCTTCATCTGTAAAGGTGTCGTTACGGTGGCTTGTATGCATCTATTAAGTTCATTAGAGATTCCTCACACGAGGCATCAAAATGCATTGGTTAAAAATATTAAAGATACCCTCAGAGACAAAATGCATCACACGGTATCAGGGAAAGAAAATTCATCACATTCCCCTTGGATTCATTTGACCAAAAGCCAGCCAAGTTTGAATTCTCAGCCTCTCTCCCTGTGTCTCCACTGTCTGTAGTTTACATTTTTTAGCTTGTGTCTATCGTGTGTGTGTCTATGCTGCTCTGCTTATGTGTTGAATGCTGTCCCTAACAAACAGCTTTACACTGTATTCCCTGAACAGCATTACATGGGGAACATATATGGGATAGTTTACAGAAAGGAATTAAGTTATTTACCCTCACTCCAAAGCACTCGGTATTGCAAACATACCATTGATCAAGCTGTTTCCAGTATTTGTGGTGGATATTTGTTGTATAAAGTTACTTTCATTGGAATTCTTACACCATTTCCTGATTAGTCCCCCTTTCTGGTCTCTCCTCAGCCTCTGATGTGCCCTAATCTTTGTCCCTGTGGTTTAGTTTATTCTGAACATTTTGTATACTGATATGTGCAGTGTGCACTTGGGTTCTTCTGCTCGGCACATTTTCTAGGTTCAGATGTGTTGCTACACTTATCAGTACTTCATTGCTGACACATGACCAAATCATGTTCCAGTGTATGGACATACCACAATCTTTATCCATCCTCTAGGGGACACTGAACTGTTTCCAGTGTTTGGCCACTATGGATAGTGCTTTGTGTCAAAAGTTTTTGGTTTAAATGTGCTTCTGTTTCTCCGGTGTAAGTGTCTTGAAATGGAACTCCTGGGAGTAGCTATCTGAGGAACTACAAAACTGTCTCCAAAGTGACTCCCATTGTAAATGTTCTCCAGTGCTCTGTGGGCTCCAGTGCCCTGTGGTCTCCAGTGCCCTGTGGTCTCCAGTGCCCTGTGGGTTTCAGTGCCCTGTGGGTTCCAGTGCCCTGTGAGCTCCAGTGCTCCGTGGGTTCCAGTGCTCTCTAGGCTCCAGTGCTCTGTGGTCTCCAGTGTCCTGTGGGCTCCAGTGCCCTGTGGATTCCAGTGCCCTATGGGTTCCAGTGCTCTGTGAGCTCCAGTGTCCTGTGGGCTCCAGTGCTCTGTGAGCTCCAGTGCTCTGTGGTCTCCAGTGTCTTGTGGGTTCCAGTGCTCTATAGGTTCCAGTGCCCTATGGGTTTCAATGCTCTGTGAGCTCCAGTGCTCTGTAGGTTCAGTGCCCTATGGGTTCCAGTGCTTTGTGGGCTCCAGTGTTCTGTGGGTTCCAGTGCCCTATGGGTTCCAGTGCTCTGCGGGCTCCAGTGCTCTGTCAATTCCAGAACTCTGTGGGTGTTCTGATGCCTCAGCTCCCCTCACACCTTGCTCAATGCCCATCATTTTATTACTGCTGGCTTAACAGGCCAGTGTGCCACTATGGTTCCCATGGGATTTGTCTGGTGATCATCTTCCATTGAGTGTTTGGCTGTCTGTATTTCTATTCTCACAAAGTTTCCACTTCCATCCTTTGCTCCTTGTTTAATTAGCTTATTTATCTTTCTCTTTTGCATTTGGAAACTTTTTTAAGGCTTTTATTAGATAACTGAGTTGTGATCATTTTCTTCAAACACAAACATTTTATGAGCTATCTTTTCACTTTCTTGGTAGAGATATTTTAAGGCACAAAAATTTAAATTTCAGTGAAATCCAATTTTCTGTGTCTTTCACTTTTCACTTTCTTCTTGAACTTTTAATGTCACATGTAAGAATGCTTCACCTAATCCCAGATAAGGAAGATTTTCATGTGTTTTCTTCGAAAGCTTTTGAAGTGTCATATTTCATCCCTATGATCCATTTTTAGTTTACTTTTGCTTGAAGGATGAGTTGTGTGTTGAATTTCTAGTTTTTGTTTTATTTTTATACAGTACTTGGAATTCTTTGAATATTTTAAAGTCATCTGTGGGTAAGGACAACTTTATTTCTGCTCCTCAGTATATATAGCTTTAATTTCTTTTTCTTGCCTTACACACTTTCTGGGACCTCCAGCACAGTGTTAAGTTGCAATAGTAACAATAAATATCCTTGCCTGGTTCCCAGTGTTAGTCTTTGACCATTGTCTTAGTTCAGATTACTATCAAAATATAAAAGTAAATTACAAACAACTTTATTTCCCATAGTGTTGTAGAGGCGGGGAGGACTGATGCCAAGGCAGATGCAGTGTGCAGTGAAGGTCTGCGTTTTTGCTTATAGATGGCTCTTTCTGGCTATGTCTTCATGGGGAAGAAAAGGCAAATAAGCTCCCCTCAACTTCTTTTATAAGTATGTTAATCTCATTCATGAACTCTCTTTCCTCATAACCTAATTCCCTGGGGTCTGGCCTCCTAGTCCCTCCCCCAGGAGGTTTCAACATATGCATTTGGAGGAAGTCAAAGGCTTAGTCTGTAGTAACCACAAAAGACTCATTTTAGTCACTAGTTTTCTGCCAATGTAGAGGGTCATTTTCAATACTTTTCATCCAATCATAGAATGTTTTGCTATCAAGATTAACATACATTATTAATGTTGTGTAAGCTTATATAAATTATACATATTGGAGCTAGAGAGATGGTTCAGCCTTAGGATCGATCGATACTCTTGCAGAGGACCCAGAATTCACAGTGGCTCACAACCATTCAGTTCTGGGGATCCAACACTCACTTCTGACCTCTACAGGCACTGGGTACACATGTGGTGCACATAGACACATGCAGGCAAGACATCAATACACCTAAAATAAAAATCTTTTTTGAAGTCATATTTAATGGAATTGTTACATTTTAACTCATATACAATTTGTTTCAATCATGGTTACCCCATTATTCTCCCTTGTCCCTCTGCCACCCAGCTGATTTCTTATCTCAACTAATCCCTCTTCTACTTCCATGTCTTTGTATATATGGGCATGTGACTCAGTGAGTTTAATTCGAGTGGTTTGTAGGTCATAGGTCAGATTCTCAGGAGCACAGGCAATTTACCAGTTACACCACTGGTCTCTCCCTCCCCAACTAATTAACTGCTTGTAGCCTAGGACTAACCTCACCGAGGTGTAACCACTACCAACACAAAACTAGGCTTGCATCCTCAGCGGTCTACCCACACATGCACCATGCAATTGCCTCAAAGGGTTAACAAGTCTGAGAGAATTCAGAACAATTGGCGGCAGAGCTGAGACAAATATTTCTGCCAGCCACTGTATGAGGCCATCTCCTTACATGGAGTCATGGTCCACAGGGAAGAGAAATACTCTGTAGTAAGATGAGTCTACAGGCTGCCTCACAGGTCCCAAGTAATGGCTGACGCTTGACTCTCAAAGCCAAGGAGAAATGACTGGCTTCCCTTCCGACTTCAGAACTGAGGAGGTTTCTTTCAGAACCACTATACAGTATGACTATCCCGCCGTCAGAAAACTGATGGATAGTGCCTGACAACATCTGTTATGAAGAAACCACTGCACTAGATGTCATACATCCAGGTTAGTTCCCAGGGATGTACTCAGGAAGGTTATTAGTTTATATTTATAGTTCTGCAGAAGAAAGAAAAAAGGCCCTATGATATGCCTGCCTGGCCTAATCCTTTTCAAATGAGAACTCGCAGCTAGGGGAGCTTGCATGGCCTAATCCAGCTTTCATAACCAGTTGGTGACAAACTCTGGGCTGGACTTGCGTGTTGTAAATAACCAGTGACTGTCATTGTCACCAGGGTTGGCTTTACGCTAAATCCACTTACAGCAAAATGAGCCTGTAGTGAATTCTTAGCAATCAAACTCAAGTTTTTCAGTTAAAATAATCCAGCCACCTAATCTAGTCACTTACAATTAGTATAACATTATATTTAGGGACCCGCAAGAGTGAGGAAAGTCACTTGCTGTCAAGGATGACATCCTGAGTTCCAACCCAGGACCCACATGGTACATGAAGAGAACTAAGTGTCCCCTGGCCTTCCTCTACACAGTATACCATGACAAGTGCACACACATTCAATAAAAAATGTGTGTTTAAGTGAATCACTGATCCTTTAAATAAATAAAGGATGAAGAACGTACTTGATGATTTTTTTTAAAGAAAATCAGAAGATATTTCTATAGAATAGCTGATATTTTTGCATGTTATTGTGATACTCCAAGCATGTAAGAGAAGTCGGCTTCCTTCTTTCTGCACAGTGTTTAGACTGGATGGCAGGTTGCAGTACCTAATAACCATTCTATACAATTCTGTCTGTCTGGACAAAAGAAGAGGAAAGCTATACTTGTTTTCATTTGAGACAAACCTTAAGGATCAAAACATAAAGGCTGGGGAAGATGCCACAAAGAAATGGGAATTGAGGTGCCCATCCAGCAGTTCAGATTTTCCTGTGGATGCAGAGAGCTGACTGCCACCAAGTGGTTTGTAGGATCCATTTAATTCTGTAACCAGTGCTTCTTAAATCCCACTGAAACCAGTGTTTCTTAAGTTCTTTTTTGAAAGCCTCTTGTGGGACTGGAAAATAGTAAGGTGTTTGACTTGCAAGCATGGAGACCTGAGACATTGGTGTGTAATCCCAACACTGGGAAAGCAGAAACAGGTGGATCCATGGGGTTAGCTAGTCAGTCAGCCTAGACTACTTGGCAAGTTCCAAACCCACAAGAGACTTGTCTCAAAAGAACATGGATGATGTCTAAGGATAGTTAACCCAGGTTATCCTCGACACACATGAGCCCAGACCTGCACATGTACATGTGCACACACACACACACACACACACACACACCACCCTTGTGAGGGCAAGCTATCCAGCCATTTGCAGTGGCTGTCAAGCTTAGCTAAGAAAAAAGGACAATATAGGGGCACTTTGGACACTATGAGACCTGGATCCTGCCTTGGACATTACCTGGTGACCTGGTTGTGAAAATTTTTTCAAGTGGTTCATGGAATTCCAGTATGAAAGAAAAACACCCTTTAGGACCCTCCATCAGAGGACACTGGTCACCACCAGAGAGGAGGGTCATTGAACACATGGAACTACAAAAAGCTTTTCTTCAAGAACACTAGGATTGAACAGGCATAGTGGCATGTACCTTTAATACCAGCACTCAGGAGGCAAACACAGGTGTATCTGTCTGAGTTAGAAGCTAGCCTGGTCTACATAGCATGTTTCAAGACAGCCAGCCCCTGTCTTAAAACAAACAAAACAACCAAACCCTGAAATGTAAAATGCCAAGACAGGGTGAGAGAGATTGCTCAGCAGCTAAGAGCACTTGTTGCTTTTGCAGATGACGTAGACTGAATTCCCAGCCCCCGCACGGTAGTTCACAATCATCTGTAACTCCAGTTCTAGAGAATCCAACTCCCTCTTCTGACCTCCTTAGGCACGAGGCATAAATCTGATGCACAGACATACATGCAGGCAAAACAGTCTCACATAAAATAAAATGAGTAAATCAAATTTAAGAAATAAAATAGGGGTTGGGGATTTAGCTCAGTGGTAGAGCGCTTGCCTAGCAAGCACAAGGCCCTGGGTTCGGTCCCCAGCTCTGAAAAAAAAAAAGAAAAAAAAATAATAAAATAAATAAAATCCCTGAAAAACTCTCCCCCTAAAGCAAGGTTATCCTGGTAAGCAAAGTCTCACAATGAACAATTTCTACAACGGACCACATAGGCTTGTATGGCCCTCTGTGATTGTGTTGTCTAGATCCTTTCCCATGGCCCTAAAGGCCAATCAGAAAGCCTGTTCCTCATCCTCTGCAGCCTCATGGCCACCTCCAGGCCTCATTCCTGAGAACTGCATCTGTTTCATTTATTATGGCGTGATTAGCTCTGAGTAATGGAGGAAGTATGTTCCCTAGAGAGATTGGAAGTAAAATAGAAGGGAAAGCAGGTCATCTTCAGGGCAACAGCAACCATCAGCACACACGGGGATCAACAGCCTGGAGATGCTCCAGGGGCAGGAACACCTCCCCTAACGCAGCCATGCCAGATCCAGCAAGGGAGGATTATTTAGGGGGCAGAAGGAGACTCCCAAGGGAATCAGGAGGAGGAGATAGAAGAGAATCTGGAGTGAATTCAAACAAGAAGCACTGATAAATATGTTTGAAAGTCACATAATAAAACCCATTCTTTGTACACTAACTTAAAAAATTGTTTTATAGAAAAGAAAGTATCACAGACACATGATTGTGGTGTCAGGAAGCCAGGCAGAATTTCACGGGTGGCTGACAGTCTTCTCTCGGCCACAGGCCACTGGGTGTCATGACCAGTTGGTGTGAGTATTCACCAACTAAAGTACATTTCTCTTCAGAACCATGGCTCTCAAGTCACAAGACCAACTGTAGTCTCTGAGCTAAAGGAGAAACTGACCAACATGGGTCCCTCACGTTCTTTAAAGCATTACACAATAAATGCACAACAGGTAAATCTCACATAAGAAGGGCTGTCCTCCGCAGCCATTGAGATGTCTCAGTGGGTAAAAGCACTCACCTCCAAACGGTGTAAACTGAGTTCAAGTTTCTGGAACCCATAAGATAGAAAGTAAAACCTTACTCATGCAAGCTGTCCTCTGAGCTCTACAGGTTCTTGGGCCAAAACACATTCACATACAGATAGAAATAGAAATAGACACATACTTCAGAGAGAGAGACAGACAGACAGAAGAGAGACAGAGAGAGAGATTGAGACACAGAGACAGACAGAGACAGAGAAACAGATACAGACACCACAGAGAGAGAACAGACAGAAATAAAGGGAGACAGAAGACAGAGACAGAGATTGAGACACAAACAGAAAGAGACAAACATTGAGACACAGACAGATAGAGAGACAGAGACATAGACAGATAGAAAAGCAGAAATACAGACACACACAGAGGGGGGAGGAATAGAGATTGGGAGAAGGGAAGGAAGGAGAGAAAGAATAAATAAAATGTATCTTAAAAAGAAAAAAGCTGCCTTGCCTTCTGATTCTGGCCTTCTGCCACGGCTTACTTCACTTTCACCCTAGTACAACGGTTAAGAAAGCACAGAGAGGACCATGCCATGAGACACTGACCATCACCACTGTCCTCAGGCCAGTGCAAAGCAACACAGTCAGGATCAGGGGCTGCCTTGCTCTCTCTTTCTTGGGCCTATAGTCAATGTCAACCAAAATCAGAAATGGAAAGTTTCAGATAGCAACCTTCCAACTTCATGATGACCCCCGTGGCAGTTTGAATGAGCTTTACCATGGCTTCATATATTTACATGGTCAGTGCCCTGTTGATGAACTGTCAAGGAAGGATTAGGAGGTGTGGTCTTGGAGGAGGTGATGTCACTAGGAGTGGGCTTTGATGTTTCAAAGCCCCCAGATCTCTCTCTCTCTCTCTCTCTCTCTCTCTCTCTCTCTCTCTCTCTCTCTCTCTCTCTCTCTCTCTGTGTGTGTGTGTGTGTGTGTGTGTGTGTGTGTGTGTGTGTGTGTGTGTGTGTGCACGTGCACACTGCACTTCTTCTTGCCCCTTGCCACCATGCCATGCCTTTCTCCTCTGGAACTCAAAGTCAAAGAATAAATCAAAATAAACTCTTACATTTCTTTTGGTCATGCTATTTTAACACAGCAACAGAAATGTAACTAATACACTGTTCTTAAACTCACTGCAATCCTCCTGTCTCAGTCTCCAAGTGCTGGAATGATGGGACCCACATAGCTGGCCCCTTCATAGATCTTAAAAGTAGCACTTTACTGACTCAGTTACAGCTGTGAGAGAAGAGGAAGAAGGCCAGTTGTTGGCAGCACGCAACCCTGCATCACAGCGTTGTGGCACTCTTGAGATTGAAGCCGCTGGAAAGACTATCTATACCTAAAATACATGGTCACTTGGAATCTTTTATTACCTTTTTGGATGCCAAAATTTGAAAACCAACTCAGATATCCATAAATGGAGCAAAAAATTTTAGTTAAAAACACACACATGCCATACCTTGAAGTCCAACATTCAAGAGACAGAAGCAGGTGGATCTATGTGAGTTCAAGACCAGCCTGGTCTACATATCTTCCTGGATAGCCAGGGCTACATAGAGAGACCCTATCTCAGAAAATTTTTTTGACATGTTTAGGGAAAGAAAATTAAACGGTAATTTCACGACTTATTTTCTGCTACATTTTACTTCTTGAAGGTTCAGTATTAGAAAGTTAATTTTAATGTATCTTCTCAGGAAAAAAATGTCTCCGATCTCCATGTTTGATATGAACTATGCTCTTGAGATCCCAGGTCTCTTCAGATTACTTTTACACACGGCTTTGAAGAGGTAGTACCAGTGGTATAAGGTGGGGTGACATTTAGATCTAGACAACACCTAATTTGAATTTCTAACACATTTTTATTCATGAGCTAAAGGTGTTATCTCTGAGAATGTGTTAATTTAATTTCCACTCATCGTTCCCTTTCCACTTTTCTGGTTGAATACTCCATAGTAGCAAGTTGTCATCTAGAAATGAAAAATTCTCAGAGCACACTGAAGAAAACATTGCTGGGGGATTATCACTGTCTTGGTGGCTTAGACTTGACCTTCAGAGCTGCACAAGGAAGTTGCAGGATGGCCAACTGTAGTCTAAAAATTACTAGTTCCCTCCCCACAGCCATAATGTAGAAATAAAAACAAAATCTGACAGACGATCCTACTTTATAAAATCTGCAATGTGAAATCTACAGGCTTATATGGTAATCGTTGTTATGCAGAGAACATGACCTATGGATGCAGGTCAGATACGAGAGAGTGGGCTTACATTCTTTTTCTTCAGAGCATAACGCTCTTTTGAGAAATAATTAAAGTAGCCCTCACTGAGAGGTCTGGTTTCACTCTGGTCTG